>NW_009595587.1:0-246 GCF_000690535.1 Cariama cristata
AGAGCCCTTTTACTACAAGCAGGTCCGTGGCACCATCCCAGCTCCGGTGCAGAGCCCACAGGGTGCCCCAAGCAGAGGTGTGGGGCTGTGAGGAGTCCCAGGGTTTGGCAACGGCAACAGAAAAGCAGCATCAGGTCAACCGTCCCCCTCAAGTCTTGGGGTCCTGTGCTGCCTGCACACCCTCACTAGAACCAGGGAGGCCCAGCTCCTGCAGGCTGGGCTCAGCGGGGAACCCTGCGTCTGGCC
>NW_009595587.1:271-1853 GCF_000690535.1 Cariama cristata
TTTGCGCCTCTGGATGTCCCTGTAGGCCTGGACGACACGCGCTCTCTCCTCCTCCACGATGCGCCGACGAGCCATCGACACCGGTGCTGCCGGGGACACTGGGGACGCCTGGCTCTGGCCCAGGCGAGATGCCAGGAGGAGCCGCTTCCGTCCAGCCTGCGGGCAGAAACGGGACAGGTCAGGGAGGATGAAGGACGAAAAAGCCAGGATTGGGCTCCAAGGAACTGTCACCAGGAGGCTGAGGCCACTGCTGCACTTCCAGGCCTGATTTCCAGCCCAAGGGAGGTGAGATGACCCAGGTCCAGCCCAGACCTGTAGGTACCCGAGGGCACAGCCGAGAGGTAGGAGGCATCACCCCCCTGCAGCTCACCTGCTCCGTGGGGCCCCAGCCCCTGGGCCGCGAAGTGATGGTGGGTGGCTGCGTAACCACTTCGCCAAACGCCACCGTGTCTAAGAGAGAAGCAGGTGCCGGTGTCAGGCAGGAGGTCCCCGGAACACGCCGCTCCAGGTCGCCCTCACCTCCCCACGCGCTGCTGGGGCAAGGGGTCACTCCAGCCACCCCGCTGCACCAGACCCACCTTGGAACAGGCTCTTCTCCAGCATGGCCTCTTTCTTCTCCTCCTTCTTCTTCCGAGCTTTTTCTAGCTTCTTATTCTGAAACCTGAAGAGCTGTGTTATGGCCAGGGCTCAGGACCACACAGGGAGCAGGGAGCAAGTAAGCGAGTTCCTACTCCATGGGATTCCCCCCCAACCTGGGGTCTCACAGCTCTCCCCCTAGCTCCAGCCCAGCAGGAGGGTGAAGCAGGACTGTGGCTCCAGTCACAGAGATTCGGCCCCATGGAGAGGAGGCCCACCGCCCTCCACCCACACCCCCAGTCGCTGCTGGATGCCAGACCTGCGCTGCAGCATCAGCGAAGCACCCACCACGTGCCCAGAACCAGGCTGGGGCACAGGTCTGGGCTGACCCAGTCCAGCCCCAGCAGCGGCAGTGGCCTTGCTCTCACTCTTTTTTTCTCTTGGACTTCTCCGGTGCCATCACCTCCTTCTCAGGCTCCCGCTGCAGCTGGTTCTTGGTCAGGAAGAGGACGCGCTGCACCTCCTGCTCCATGCGGCAGATGTAGGAGCGCTCTGACTCCCCCTTCCCCCTCCTGAACTTGGGCACGGGGATGTCTCCCTGGGCCTTGGGGCCCCTTGCCTTGGGCTGCTGCTTCTTCTCTAGGAGAGACGAGTGACATTACTGCAGCAGTGACAATCTGGGGCTTCCCTCCCCCTGGCAGGGCAGGGATGGGACATCACCGCGGAGGATCAAGATGCCCCACTGCAGGATCCAGCTGCACAGCAGTGCCGTGGGCTCCTGGGCCAGGCCCCGGGCACCCCTGCTCGGGCCAGCTCTGCGTCCCACCTGCCACCGGCCTCTTCCCAGGGTCAGGGCGCTTCATGGCCTCGCGGCTCTTGATGAGTTCCCGCAGGCGGAAGGGGATCTCCTGCTCGTCGGGGTGCTTGGGCTTCATGTTGTCCGTCTTCTTCTCTTTCCTGGGAGAGAACGAACACGGAGAGAATGAACATGGTGCCCATGCAGGCA
>NW_009595588.1:0-922 GCF_000690535.1 Cariama cristata
AGGAGAGAAGCTAAGTGACTGGTAAAAATAATCCTATTAAAGCATGCAAAATAGTTTGCTTCTGCAAAAACCTTTGAGAGAGTTTGCAGTGCGGCCTCGGGGAGCCCGGGATGGCCCCGTGCGGCGGTGGGGCTGGGGGCTGGACCCCCCGAGCCCCCCGACCCAAAAAAAAACTGGCCTCCGGACTGTGTGCGCTCAGGTCTGGTCCTTAACGAGGGACCCACCAAAGGCAGCACCTGGGGTGTCCTTAGAGAGCGTCGATGCCTCAGCCTGTCCCCCGCTCCAGCACAACGCCGACCGTGCAGCATGCATCGGTACCGGCATTGGCACCGGCACTGGCACCAGCGCAGGGCAGACGGTGCCCAGCCTTAGCGGGAAACCACGGCTGTGTCTGCAGTGCCCTGCCATCCCGCGGGATAAACCTGGCTTTGTACTGAGGAGCAGCACCCAGCTGGGGTTTCCCTCACCCAGCAAATCCCACTGGGGCACAGGGAGCATGGATGCGCCCACCCTCTTCGCAGAGCCTGGGACCAGGGGTAGAACGCCCATCCCATCCCATCAGCCCCATGGGAGGGCTTGGGAGCCATGCAGTGCTGACCTCGTGCCTTCAGCTTCCTCTTCTTCCTCCTCGCATGCTCCAGGTCAGCCCTGGCTCTATTCCCTGTTGGAGAGGGGACAGCAAAGGTGTCCCCAGCTCTGGGCGCTGCAGCCCTGCGCCCACTCCCCAGCTTCGGTGCAGGGTGCGCCGAGCCCCGGTGCAGTAACCCTCCTCTGCAGCGGTGTCGGCACACGCTCTGCGGGAGGATTCAGTCTGCTCTAACACACGAATGCAAAGTCAGGGTGGTTTTCGGGCCAGGAGAGGCCCCAGAGGCTGCGAGCTGCTTCGCCTTCACTCCCTCTCCGAAGCAGCCTGGCCAGGATG
>NW_009595588.1:982-1352 GCF_000690535.1 Cariama cristata
CCCCGTCCCCAGCCGCTCAGCTCCCTGCTCTGGGGCTGACTTCAGCAGAACAGGTTTAGTGCATCCCGGCCTTTGCCACACTCACTATTTTTAAAACTCGCAGGCGGGTCACTTGGAGCTCACCTCTGGACAGAAAGTCCCGGTTCTGCAGCCTGCACTCGCTGACAGCTGCCTCCCAAGCGCCCTGGAAAACCACCTTTCACAGGTGCACATGTCCTGCGATGGGTGCTGAGCTCACCCAGACAGTCCCACCCTGGGATGCTGGATGCTGAGATGCACCGGTGCAGGATGTGTCCCCTTTAGCAGGGCAGTGGTGGTGGCTCTGGCCCTGGCGGGAACAGGGGAAAGGAGCCCCAAGGTTGCTCAGAGC
>NW_009595588.1:1588-1958 GCF_000690535.1 Cariama cristata
CTGCACCGGTGCCGGGAGGCAGGGTCCCCGCAAGCTCAGAGAGGCAGGAGAGACATCGCGGGGACGTCTGCTGGAGCGCGAGGCATTCCCAGCACATCCAACACCATGCACACCATGCGGAGGAGGGAGACGTACCGAAAATGCCGAGAGAAACTCCGGTCCTTTCCCATTTGTCAGGGTGCGGTGGGAACAAAAGGGAGATGCTTCAGATCCTCATGCAGCTGAGCCTCAGCCTCGGCTCACGCCCACGACGAGGCCGGATCCAACAACCAAACCGCGTGCCAGCCGGTGCCCCCCTGCCACTTGGCACCCCTGCGGTGCGTGGGGACCGTGGCCAGATGGGCCGGCTCGCCGGCAAACTCTACCTGGG
>NW_009595588.1:2017-2345 GCF_000690535.1 Cariama cristata
TTCCCAGTCCCGGTCGGAGGTTTACCATCTACCCAGTGCCTTCTCTTTTTATCGGTTGGGCTTTAGCACCTGCTCTGCCCTCCCTGCTCCGGCTCTGCCCGGGCTCGCAGCGACGAAGCCTCTCGCTTTCCCTAAAATCTGCAGTCGCTGTGATTTCCAGCTGGAACGATCTCATAACAGAAAGGAGGGCACGGCTCGGCGCCGAACTCCGGGGGGATGCCTCCCTGGTGCTAATTAGTTGACTTCTAAAGTGCTTCTGTTTAAATTACATGCTGCTGTAATGGGTGAGAAACCTTAAAGGCAAACGGCATCGGTGGCGGCTGTGGGG
>NW_009595588.1:2400-4319 GCF_000690535.1 Cariama cristata
GACCCACACCTCCTCCTGAGCCGCAGAGCATCATCTACCCCCAGGGTAACACAGCAGCGCCTTGCATTAGGGATAGAAGATAAAAAAGATATCTTTAATTTAAATAACGCCATCTTTAAACACAGCACTCGCGTTTGATGAAGAGGATGTGAAGCTTTCCAGAGCTGCCAACATCAGCTACAATCTCCAGGTAATAAAAGAAAGAACAATGAAAAATACATGGTTTAGCCCCAAAACAACTAGCAAAGACCTGACCTTGAGTCTGTCAGTTGTGCAGAAAAACACATCCCAGGGTGGATTAAAACACGGAGCTACACTTGGATTATGGCTGAACTGTGCTGTGCCAACAGCTACCGGTCTGGAAAAGCACTTCTGCCCCGACGGCGTGCCACAATGCCAAAATTCACACGCTGTTGGGAGAGAAAACTCTTGTGCTGCTTTACACACATAACAGGACTTCTGCTTATCAACCTGTACAGGTTCTTCTCAAACCTCATCTCCCTGCGGGCATGGGTAGGGGTGTGGGCAGCCTTGCGCTGGTCTCCAGCCCCGGCAGCTGCGGGGGGGGACGCGGCACCTCCGAACCCCCGTGCACAAGCAGGACTCGCTCCAGCCCGGCAGCGAGCACAGACCTGTGATTTTCACAGGGGCTGTTATCCTGTTATCCCCAGTAACAAGACACTCCGTAATCACTCATCTGGCTGCAGATGTTTCGCAGATGTGACCATTGTTATCATTAAATAGGAATGAAGGTGCCTTTCCACCCGAGAGCGCAGACATGGTGGGATGCAGTGGCCATGCACCGGGGCCGGGAGCCCCTTGCAGCCCTTCCCAGCCACCCCACTCGTCCCTGGGGAGAGGCCAAGACCCCCAGCCCCACACGGCAGCTTTTGGGGAGGGTCACCCTCTCACGACACATCCCTGCACCAGCTCCGGTAATGACTGATGCATTATCTGCCAGTAAAAGCCTCCCCAGAGCAGCCCCGTGCCTGGCCGGGGTTCACCTTCCCCGTCAGCAGCCAGGGCCCCGGGGTGCTCTCGCCTCTCCCAAACCCGGTGTCCCTGTCCCCAAACCATGCTGCACACCAAGAGCCGGTGGCTTTGTCCTTCCCCTGGCAGGGACAGGCAGCTCCACAGCTGCCGGGGACACGGAGACCTTCAGAGCATCCCCCAGAAAGGCTTTTTCTGCAGCTTCCATCCTGTCCGGCATCACCTGGCGGGTATCGGGGATGGTGGCCAGGTCAGTGGGTGCAAACGGCGGCTCGATGGAGCCCCGGCCTCATGGACGGGCCCCCAGACCCCCTGCGGCACACACGGGACCCTGCCAGCCGCTGTTCTGGGGAGATGCGGGGCCACCGGCAGCTCCCACGCCCCCCGTGCCCTGCAGCAGCACCCCACGCCAGCCGTGGGGCACGGGGACTTGTGTCACCCCCGGCTTTCCGGAGCCGCAGAGAGCTGTGACCTTGGCCAAGGCGCTGCCCCAGCCTCCTTTCTGGGAAGCGCAAAGGCAGCTTTCTGCTGGAAAATACTGGAAAACTGGGACCAAGCAACCACTTCCAAAATAAAAGTTGTGACTCAGTGGTGGGGTGCAAGCGGGCCAGGCTGATATAATCTGCATTACAGCCATCGTTTGATTTGGCAAAAGAAATTAATCTCCTAACAGGGGATTTTGCACCGAGGCATTTTGGTCATGACCTATTTGAACTCAGTTGATAAATAAGGAGCTCTACTCCCAATTGTTTTCACTGGTGGCACGTTTTTTTCCTGCTGCCCTAATTCCCTTTTTTTGGGCAGCTGAACATATGTTGGGCTATCAGATTAGGGATTTTTGAAAACGGAAGCAAACAAGAGCTGCTTTTCCTCCATTTCCGCGCGGTTTCACGGCGGGGGTGTCTGGGATGGGACGCCGTCGCGCTGCT
>NW_009595588.1:4393-5378 GCF_000690535.1 Cariama cristata
GGAAGCCTCCCCCCAGCCCTGAAGGAGCGGGCACGTGAGGGGGGGGACGACAAGCGGGGAGGCAGCACAATCCATACTATATAAATCCCGATAGCTAAAATGAAATTCCTTGTCCACAGACAGTCACAGATGGCTGGAGTATTTTAATACGGGAACACGCCAGGCGATTTTATTTCCATGAAAAACAAGCTGAGCCAAATAGATTGTGTTTGGAGCATTATTAAAATGAACTCGGTGGAATTTCTGCCGTAATAAGGGAACCCCCGATGAGCAGCAATTTCAGCTTTGTCAGGGATCAAAAGTGACTGCAATCAGAGCGGCGCCCGCCCCGGCTCAGCCGCCGCGGGCCGGCAGCTTTTGCTGCACCCTTTGGGCCCCCGGAGCAGAGGTTGTTTGGGAAGCAAACGGACCGCAACCGAAGCAGCAAAGTACCAAACTACCCCTAACTATTCTCCCTGCAGCAGAGTGAGGCACAACATGACTTAAAGGAGAGCCATGACAACATACAGCAGTCCAAACAGCCCGAGAGTGATCATCGAACGAATTAACGCGGCCAGGGTGAGAGGCTGGATGTGCTCCGGCGCACACGCGCATCCCGCTATTCAAATCCAGGTTAATGGGACGATGTCCGTGTGAGCATCAGCACCAGGGTTTTATGCACCAGCTTTTGTAACTCTGCAGGTCAGTAGGGAGGAGAGGATCTGCGTTTCCATCGCTCCCCAATTCTGCTGCAGACAGAGGTTTTAAACCTAAACGCCGGTGCTGGGAGCTGGTGCAACGCTGGCACTGGCACTGCCAGCCCGCGCTGGGGGAGCGCCTGGTGCAAAGGGAGATGGCAACCGGTACGCGGTGGTGTGCAAGTGCTAAACCCTTGTGCAACGCAGGGCAGGCTCCCCCCCGTACCTCGACTTTGGCCCCCCGAGTCCAGGGACAAACCGGGGGCCATTGCAGCAGCGGTGCAGAGCACTTGGGTGCCGAGCCGGCA
>NW_009595589.1:0-1003 GCF_000690535.1 Cariama cristata
CCCCCCGACCCTCCCCAGCCCCTCACAGCCCCCAGGACCTCAAGCTGCCCAGCCTGTCAGCGGGCAGGTCCCCGCCGCCATCACCAGTGCCTCCCCCCGCCTGGCACCCCTCTCACAGAAAAACATCAATACCAACTCAATAGACTCAGTTTTCCTATTTTTGGGGCGTTCATGTTCTGGGAGTTGCATGTAAATGGAGGATATCACTTGCGAGGCCACGATAGACCAGAAAGCCACATGGCCTTGAGAGGACGGGTGCCAAACAGGCTGGGGATGCTGAGAGCTGCCATCCCTGGAGAGCTGCTGGTCTCCATGTGGTCTTCATGACCAGAAGCACGAGGAGATGCTTAAACATGAAATCTCCAGGTCAGAGCTACAAGGGTTTTGGGGCTGAAAGCTGTGTCCCATCACCCCCATCACCTGGAAGGAACAGCTTCAGAAGCACCTGCATACTTCAGCCAAGCTCCTTCGCAGGTAATGCCTGAGCCTGCAAGTGGTGGTCCAGCTGCTGGATCCCTCATTTTGGGGTCAACCACACCAGGAGACCAACAAAACCCTCTGCTCTGCCAGCCGTCTGCGTTCGAGACCCGCCGTGGCAAGGAGCACAAATACAAAGGAAGCAATTGAGGGCAAAGGGAGCCCCACCAGAAGGAAGCCCCATAGACGCTGGGTCTCTGCAGACTCCTCGGCCAGCCCCAAGCGGTTCCTGGCAGCAGGCTGCAGCCCTGCCTGGGGCGGCTCCGGGGAGGGCGGCTGAGGACACTGCGGTGGGCTCACATGAGACAGCAATGACCTGGAATGATCAGCCCATCCCTTTCTCCTTGTCTGCCAGCCGCAGGCAGGGAATTAACCATTTTCTTGCCTTTTTGAGAAGAACTGAACTTGTCACCTAGCCAAGGAGCTCAGTTCATCTCATTACTGCGAGAGATGCCCACCGTGACTTGACGGAGAAAGCCTCCAGGGCCTTGTAGCTGAAAAGCCACAGGGTCTTGAGTGGGTTCAG
>NW_009595589.1:1042-1941 GCF_000690535.1 Cariama cristata
ACCGGAGACAAGGATGAGATGCAAGGTCTGGAGGTGAGCATGCCCCAGGCCCCACCGACTGCATCGACAAGGGCTCCAGCTGCCGTCACAGCTCAGTAACTCGGGCAAAAAGCGAGCAAACGGGAAATACAGGCAAAGCAGACGTCAACAAAACTTCTGTGAGTTTAGAGGTGTCCCAACTGGGATCTTTGGTTTGGTCAGGAAGGGAAAATCAATAAGAACAGCCTTTCATACAATAAAAGCACTGAACTCCTGTGGTATTTTTCCCTCAAAGTCACACCATCTATTTCTGACCACGGAGGGGGGTCTTTTCAACTTGCCAGAAGAAAGAAAGACACAAAAAAAAAAAAAAAAAAAAAAAAAAAAAAAAACCACAAACAGGAGAAGGAAATGGGTTAGAACAAGCACTTTGTCCACTCCAGACAAGGCCACCGGACACCGGTTTGTGCCGCTGGACCAGCAGGACCATGTCACACTCAGCACTGGCACACGCGAACCTGGGACCTGGCAACCGAATTTCCCTGGAAAGCAAGATAACCTCATCAACCTCCGAAAGAGCTGTATGGTGAGAAGTACCCAGCACTGTGAAATCAGTAAAAACCCAGCCCTGCAAGTCAGTTGCGCCATGAAGCAAGCAGACAATGAAGCCCTGCTTCCCCCAGCTCCCTCCAGAGTGGATTCTCCTGTGGCTAATAGGCGCTGACATGAGTCTTTCCCCTCTACCATCTGCCAGTTTTCATAAATCCTGCAGGAACATCCTGCTTTGGAGACCTCTATGCCTCGTTCAGATATTGTCAAAGGCAGGGTGAGGCGTTATCAGGACGTCGATCAATACACACAGAGTTCAAGACAAACATTTCTTGGGAGGACGCAGAAAAAAAAAAAACGGCTCTTGAGCC
>NW_009595590.1:0-251 GCF_000690535.1 Cariama cristata
CCCCCGCCCTCGAAGCCCAGGCAGAGCGGCCCCGTGCCTGTGCCCACGGGAAGGAAAGCCCCCCGAGCCCCCAGCAACCCTGCGAGGGGCAGGAGGACACAGAGGAGGCGGCACAAAGCCAGCCCACGCAGGGCACTCGCTTGCTGCCCTGGCACCTCGGGGCGTCCCGTGGGACACCCCACAGCCCACCACAGCACCCACGATCCCCACCCCTCTGAGAGCTGGAGCGGCACCTTACACGGAGCCAGAAC
>NW_009595590.1:333-1479 GCF_000690535.1 Cariama cristata
ATCAAGACTGCTTTTTGCCTGTAGTATTTCTGAAACAACTGCAATTCTTACCATCCATCGACTCCCGACTTCTGCAGCTCAGAAATCCCGAAGGACAAGGAGCCCATGAAATCATTACTGCTGGTCAGATCCCAAAAACACAGACAACCGCCTGTCTTTGTCCGCCTCTTTCAGTTGGCTGGAAGAGAGGAAAGAAAAAGGGACGGTTTTATTCTGGAAGCCGTTGCTACACCACCGTGCCGCTCCGCGCACCATAAGAACATGGATGCGCAATGAAGGGACCGGCTTCAATGGCCGTTCAGCGCTCTCATATTTAATATCCCGACCACATCCATTTCAAACGGCGAGTGCAGAGTTCCTGCCCTGAAACGCTCGGCTTTGATCAGGGGTCAGGGCAGAGGCCTGAGCGTTTCTGAGTCACGCTTGCAGGACCGAAAAGAATTATTTCTCAGTTGAATCAGCTTAATGTCTCTGAATAATTAAATCAGAGCAAATACAGACACATTAATTCTTAGGGGTGAGAAAAATTAGTTTACAAGTTTAAACATTTTTCTTGTACTTACAATTTAAACGTCTCATTCCATTCAGGATTCAGGGAGCACTTGATAGTTTTGGTCTTCTGTTTGCTTTCGTTTTTGGGGTCAGGGATTAGTTTAAGCTTCACGTAGGGATCTGACAAGCCATTAGGGTCCATAGGAACTAGGTTTTTAGCATCCCTTACTGGGGAAGAAAAGAAGGATTAAATTCAGTATGCAAACTACAAAAATACCCAACAATTGACAACTTCCCTGTGTGCCAAGAGTAAGCGTGAAAATAGTGATTAAAAACAGAACTAAAACTGAATACGCGCAGACACGGACGTTTCATGAGAAACGACACACAGTCATCGACGCCAAGCAAATGCAGCTCTAATGGTAGGCCGAAGGATCAACTCAGGAGATGACTTTCACTTTCTGAGAGGATGCTTTGTTGTTTGCTCTCACTTTCAAACAGTTTAAAGCCGCTTTGTTTCCTCTTGCACCTTGGCAAGCAGAATTGCCCTGATTTGCATCTTCCTTCTGGGAGAGGTGGGAGCACGGGGACGGTGCTTCCCACGGAGAGTGGAAACGGCAACGAAACAGCCACGGGCAGGGGAGAGCGGCACCA
>NW_009595591.1:0-821 GCF_000690535.1 Cariama cristata
GTGAAAGTAATACCATTAAGGCCCAGGACGTTTATCTTGATACCGAACAAAATGTTCATCATTTTGAAATACATGCCAGTGAAAGCCCTGAAACTGTACTTGCATATACTGGAAAAGGCTGTATTTGTATGAGAACCCTTTGTGATTTTGTACTCATAGACGACACTATTGAATCACTCAAATGTTTGTGTTTGTAACTTTACTAAAATTGTGGGATATGATATTAACTATTCAACTCCCGTTACGTCTCATCAATTGTTGCAATCTAATTACACATTGATTCACAAATTATTGCCTACATCCATTGGGATGGACCTCACTTTGGTGAAACAACTGCTACAACACCCAGATATGACCAAAATTTTAGAAAGATCAAAGAAAACAGACAAAAAACCTTGATAACTGTTCATCACGATGTGAAAGTAATCCACCGTATTTTGCGAAGAGTGAAAAGAGATGCAGAACATAAAGGGTGGGACACGCTTTTCGGATGGTCAACCACTGCTACCGGTATCTTAAACAAGTTGTGTCACCCCATTGTTGTTCTCTTGGTACTGGTTTTACTCAGTCTCACTTTGTCCGTAATATTGATCTCAATTGTTATTAATTGTTTGACGATTTTATTGTTCTTGATTTCAATTGTTATCGATTATTTGATGATTTTATTGTTATTGATTTCTATTGTAATTAATCATTGGTTTTAATTATTATTTGACAGTCTTGTTACTGATTTCAATTGTTATTGATTACCGATTTGATTGTTAACTGTCATTTCACCTACCACTTTCTTTCTCTTTCTCTCTCTCTCTTTATTTCCCTCT
>NW_009595592.1:0-728 GCF_000690535.1 Cariama cristata
ACCTCAAAAAACAACCAAAAAAACCCACAATGGGTTTTGCTAGCTGATTTTTAGTACTTATGGTAGTAACAAATCTTTACAGTAATGGTGGTATGTTTTTAAGCAAGACACAAGTTTCTCATTTTAAGTTGGATTATGCTGAGTAGTTGTCCTCAGCTTTAGGGTACTGGGTATATATCCTTCTTCTCACAGCTGCCCTGCTCCTGGCTTCCATAGAATCTCAGTGGTCCATTTCCACTTTTTAAATTGATTTTAAAATAGCCTAAGTAACAGGAATCGGTCATATGGTGACTGTGGGCATTCCCTACCATACAAACTGGGGAAATACATTTCCTAGTGTAAGCTAGAGCAACATGTAGAACAGCAAAGATGTAACAAAGCAAGCAGTGAATTCCCATGGTTTAGTTTGACTTCCCTTTCCCAAGTCTTGGGCCATCAAAGCCTTTGTGCTGTTTTGCCATGTTCATTGATGAAATCCAGTTGTTCTAACTGCACATCTTAATTATTCTGCCCTGGAGCAAGCTTGTCTGATAGGGGAGGGAGGAGCTGCATGCCAGAAATGATGAGATCAGCTGCATCTGTCTTACATAATTAGCTCAGCAAACATCAAAGTTGGAGCCAAGAATAGCCTGTGCCTTTCAGCTTGCTTCTTGCTAACCATGCTCCGTAGGGTGCCGTGTCTGTCTCACTGTGGACTTTGCTGGCCCATTGGCAGGGGCTGTGGGATT
>NW_009595592.1:759-13580 GCF_000690535.1 Cariama cristata
CTCCTGATGTCCCTGGCAGTCGCTCCCCTTGCTGGCACCGGTGATGGTGGTGTTAGTTCTCTTGGCATCACTCTCTGAAAAAGAGAGTAATATCTGAGGTAAATACCAAGACATCTCCCTGAGATGAGGGCATGGCTTCTCATCACCCCGTTCCTCTTTCTTGAGTGATGAAGCCACTTGAGATCTGAAACAAGTCTAGCTGAGATCTTCCATAAGTCCACCTATGGCTATACATGGCCTGTACTGGAGTTCAGCTGACATCCTTTGGTGCAAATGTCAAAAAAAAGTTGACAAACACTGGTCCTCTGAAATTACATCAGGTGGAAAATCAAAGGTGGGAATCAAAGAAAGCGCAGAGAACACTGAAGTAAGGGGAGCGGACCGAGAGGAAGTGAGGGACAAGGGGGGACGTTGCTGACGGCGGTGTACCATGGGGCAGATCTCCCTTGTGTTACTGCATGAGCATTTAACTGACAATTTAATTTTTAAGCTGCTAACTTGTAGGCTACAACACAAACCTTACAAACACTGTCAGTGCGTGAATCCCCTTGGAAGAGATAAGTCTGGCACCTCATTCGCTCCAGCAGCCTAATGCAGAGCTGGGAGCAGTGCTGAGCGGGGACCCCACAGCTACACCTGCAGGAGCAAGGCTTTGTGCGGGAACAAACCTAGAACTGGAGGGAGAGCTCCTCTGTCACAGACCTCACCCCCAGCAAGTACTATCATTTAAACAGATCTTGTATAGCTAAACAGAGTGCTAATTTGCAGTAAGACTGAAATGGAAAGTTTTATTTCCAGATTAATTTTCTCTTTAAATAAGCACTGGTCAGTACCAAAAGAAGTGAGGGTAATCATTTGCTTTGGAGCAGTGTCCCTGGTTTGGGCATGCATCACCTGGTTTTCTTTACAGTTTGAAGGCAGTTGGTATCTCAGTGGCTATGGTCTGGTTTCAATACCCATGTCACAGCTGCCTCCAATTCAAATTTGTCTTTAGCTAGTTAAAACACTGTATTTGACTAGCCTGAAAATACATTGAGAATATGGAGCACGTATGGGGCTGAAACTCACATTTTTGGCAAGCTTTGCTATTGCTCTTCAGCTGATTTTGTAGTCCTCTGCGTACAGGAGGTGTTTAGAGCAGGCAAACCACAGCGGTGCCACTTTTGGAAAGCTGATGATGAGCGCTCAGAGAGGTACAGCCAGCAAGATGTCGCCCTTTGCAGCGTGAGTTTGAGGGCTAAGGCAAAGGTGAGTGCTTTGGGCATGAACAACTGTGGCCCCTTGAATCCCCTCCCTTTTGATAAAGGCCACCGGCACTACAGGCACATGCTTGAGCACTGGCAAATGGAGGGAGCACCCTCAGGGGGGCACGCTGCAGCCTTGTGTATGTCCATGTCGTCTTGCAAGTATCACTGCAGTCCAACTAATACTAGACCCTTATTTGCCTGTGTTTCTTGATGCTTATACTACAGCAGCAGTTTTCCTCAGTCTGTTAGTCTTTGCCGAAAGACAAAAGCATTAGCACTTTGAAACCAACCCTCCCTCTTCCTCTCCCTCATTTTAGGGAGCTGGCCCCAGTCTTGCCCACAGTATTCTCAATAAAAAGAAGTGCCTTCCAGTTATGCTCTCTTCAATTCACACTCAGAGTGCTTTGCAAAGGACTAAAAATGGCTCACCCTGCCTTTGTGGTATACAGCCAACCACCATGTTCAGTCCAGAAAGCGGTCAAGAGACAGCAAGGCTGCACAGCAATTCAGTGAAGGAAGCAAAGGCAGAGACACTTTCCGACCAGCGATGTAAAGAGACCAGTGCTCCCAGCTGGGTTGCTACCAACACCTTACTATTGCTGGGGAAGTGCATGGTCACTTTATGTACCTTGTGAGCACGGCAAGCACTACATACCAGCTGAGAAAGGGCAACTGTAGCAGGTCAGTACGAAGGATTCCCAAAGTACTTGGCAATGACAGGCATTTCATCCATTCTTTAAATGCAGTTCGTACTGTGGGAGAAGAACAGGATTTAGGCATTCAGTGGGCTTAAGCATCACACTTTTATATATATCTACTAAGCTCACTAGCTGAGAACAAAATATTAGCTGTAGGTTGGCTCTCTTGCAAGGAATGGGGTTGCAATGCTTGAACAGGATAACGTGGATGCAGTTTTTGGTAAGATAATGGAGGTGCTGCTGCCCTTACTGTGAAGACAAGAAGAAAGTCATCTATTGTGTTGCTAGATAAAAAAAATCCTGCTTAAAAACTCCAGTTACTCTCTGTTAACTATAGTTCATCAGTAGCAGCAGCATTTCACCGTAACAGCTCAATAAATAGTTCTCAGTAACCATTATCCCACTTTCCTGCAGTCAAAACTCACGTGAAAACATTGAAGCATCTGACCAAAGTGAAAAGCAAAAGAAGATCCAACTCAACCACAGAGACTGCTGATTCAGGGGAGGGAAACTCCTCCTGCACCCTGCCAGGATGGCTCGCCAAACTCCCCAGGAGGTAGGTGCCATAGGACTCATCTGCTTGTGCCATGTGGGTTTCATCCCCCAGTGGGTGATTATACCTGACTGCAAGTGAAGCAGGGGTGTTCCTCTGGCAGGGGCCAAGGGAGAGCCTCTCAGAGGTAAGGATGTGGTGACTAATTTGCCAAGCAAAAGCCCGCAAGATGGAGCTCAACTCAAAAAAAAGTATCCAAAAAAAAAACCAAAACCAAAACCAACCACCAACCCTGTCTGTCAGAGCCAGGGAAGGCAGGAGAAAGGAGAGAAATGGAAAGCTTTCAAATGAATCCCACACTCCCGATGTTCGACCGCAGCGTGAGTGAGATGTTATTAGAGAGAACAAATGCAACTAAAAAAGTACAAGGAAAAAATATGTACAAAGTAATAATTAAACTATTGCACAGTGCAAAAGAAACCCCAACCAAACAAAGCTCTGTTCCCGTCTGTTCACAGAGTTGGGAAACAGAGGATTTGAGGTTTTTAATACATGGAAAACTTCAAAATGAGTGGCTTTTTTTCATTTATTAAGGCTGTTACCTCAAATGTCCTGTCAGCTTCCTTGGAGCCCAGTCTGAGGCTTGCCTCTTCCAGTAGCAATTTCTGTGATGTTTTTTATTTTCCTCTACTGCTCTTAGGGTTAATTTTGGTTTGCTGTTGTCAGGGGTTTTTTGGAGGGTAAGTCCGTGGAACTGATTTATGCTATCTTCTGTAGAGGAGCTTGGCAGGATTGCCGATGTTAAGTGACAATGGCCACAAACTGGAACCAGGGGGGTCAGGCTGGGTGCAAGGAGAAACTTGCCCCACGAGGACAGCCAGGAAGGGACCAGGCTGCTGGTGGGGCTGGTCAGGGTCTGTCTCTGGAGGCTTTTGAGACCTGACGGGCCAAAGTCCTGAGCAACCATGGGCTGATCTTGCAGCTGATCCTGCTTGGAACAGGAGCTTGGGCTGGAGACATCATGAAGTCCCTTCCAGTCCTAGTGTGCTTGTCCTCATGCTGCTCCCCAGTGGGTCTGGCAGTGCCGTGGGGCTGAGCTCCACAGCGCAGTTTGGTACGGCAGTGGGTTTTGCCAACACCAGCTGCTTGGCTGCCTTCCCACTGGTGGGGTTCTGCTTGGTGAGGTGCCTGTGCTCCAGTGGTAAAATGGATCTAAACTGGGCAGCTACCTCTGAGGAGCTGCTGAGGAGGGAGGACCTACTCCTGCCTCAAAAAAAAGGGAGGTGCGGGGGCAATAGGTGGTAAAGGATGCTAAACCAAAGCCACAATGTGGCTATTGGAACAAAGGCAAGAGCCACATCCTGCTTCACGGGGTGAAGAAGGTTCCTCACCCAGGAGCCCTGATCCTCATAAGGTGGCATCTCACCTTCCTGAAGCAGTTTTCCTGCATCCCCAGCTACATGTGCTGCCCTTCAGACTGGGGACCACCATTCACTCCTCCTCTTGGGTCAGTCAATAGCTACGCACGTTGCAGGGAGCAAACAGCTTCAAAAGCAGAGACCCGTTCCCAGCTTCAGGTTTAGGACACTGGCCAGGGTGGTGGGAGATCTGCTGGGTCCAATGTCCATACCAGCATCAGGGCATGGAGAATGTCTTCCCCCAGGGAGGGTGAATCTCTCTGGGTAGAAGGATGCAACCCAGCCAGCGTGGCCTCCCAACACTCGCTGGATGCGAGCCCACAGCCACGGCGAGTGGGGGTGAGCAGCTGGCACGTCCCGCTCCGGTTTGACCACCGAGCTGCTGCGAGTCCTGGCCCTAAGTACTGCAGCAGCTATGGCGGCAACCTCAGAGAGGGTGAGCTAAACCAGGAGACCTTAAGATACCTTCTCCTTGGTGGCTCAGAGGAGGAAAGAGGCAGAAAACCAGTGACTTGCACAGAAAAATAGACTAAAAAGGGTGTCGGGGCGAGGGTTGTGCTGCTCCCGAGCGGTGGGCATGGCTAGATGGCAGCACCAGCCCGCCTTAGGGCCTGGCTTCGCCCGCTCCCTCCTTACTCCCAAAACTGGGAATCGTGTTTGCTGCCACCTGCTCCTCAGCAGTCCGAGGCCTCCAGCTCTGGGACCTTCCCAAGGCTATGGTTACCGCCTGCATACTTCAGTTTTTAGGGAGGAGAGGAAATGTCTTTATTAGCAGCAAGTAAATTGACCTGCACTGAGGCAAACTGAGAGTGAAACTGTGCTTACAGGGAAAACATAACCTCTTAAATGTTTGATTTTTGAGTTGGGGGGGGATGGTGGGAAGGGAGGAGGCCAGAGCAGACAGTGTCAGCGTACCTTGCCCAGGATGCATCCCTCCAGATGGGTTGCCAGCAGCTCCAGGCATCCTTCTGCCCGATGACACCCAGTCCAGGGGTTTGCGGGACCCAGCAGAGACTCCCTGGAGTATCTGCAGCTGCTGAGAGATGAGGGCAGCCTGGCGGAGCGAGGGCTCTCTAAAAACCTCTGCATGAGATGAGCCCAGCTGTGCTCAGCTCCCTGCACTCCTTGCCCATGTCCCCTTCCCAGGGCCAGACAAGTGCCCCATGGCCCAAGGAGGGCTGGAGCCAGAGATGCCTTCCAGTGCTTCTTGCATGTGGAAAGTGGGGGTCACCCCATACCCAGGGCTGGACGGCTTAGTCTGGGTGTAAGCTGAGGCTTAGATGCACTCCAAGACATGCCCTGGGAAAGGCCACGGGTTTCTCCTACTGTTGTCCCCTCCTGGAGAAGAAAACCACCCTGTTTGGGCAGATGATGCCAGTGGAGCTGCAGTGAGGCAGAGCACATCTCTGCCAGCCTGGCTTCCCAAAGCTGTCCCCAGTAATGACCAGGGACACCGTGCAACCATCCTTTGGCATCCTGCCGGTCCTCCTGTGCTTCCCGAGAGCTGGGGCTTGTGTGCGCAGGCAGAAAGGGGAAAAGGAAAGACAAAGTGGAAAGGGACAAAAAACCTACCCTGGTCAAGCTATTTATTATGCTGGGTTTCAAGTGCTGAATTGCTGGTGCCTAAAGAGATTTTTTTTTTTCTGTCCTGAGCAATACCATGCAATAAAGTATAATTTGTCTTTGGGAGAGATGGATACAGCTAAGCCGGAACCAGACTTAAAACAAAAGAGTATTGACGTCATTCTCAGGGGTCCGGCGGCAGATGTTTACCACCGTCTCTAGCTTCAGGCCAAAGGTACAAGCCTGGTACACAAATTACCAAGGCAGATTAGCTGGCCTGCGTTACCCACAGGGTCAAGAAGGGCTGATCAAAATATTCCCTGATGGCATTAGGCAGCTGTGAAGCTATTTGCCATTGATCTGCACGAGTACCACTGACACTGTGCGTGATTTAGCCAGGTACCAGCTGCCATGTAAATAACCTGAAAGTTTAAATTGTCAAGCGAGGTGCTAAGGGCACAGAAACACGGGCATGTGGGCTGCACAGGGAGGACTGGCAGAAAAGGGAGGTCTTGGAGGCCAGCCTAACCCCACGGTGTGTGCGGTGCTCAGGGAACACTTTTATCCAGCTCAGTATCATACTAAACCTGAGGGCTCCCCAAAAGCTTATTTGTGGCATAAGTTGAGCACTGAGCTGATATTTTCAGATCTCTACCCAAAGCGATCCCAATATCATGTTAATTTGGACCCCAAAGTATATGAATAGTTAGAACTATTTTTTTTCCGAGTTGTTGGTTGTTTTTTTTGTAGTTAATAATAAGCGGCTTAAATAACGTTTTTGCTGCCCAGTCCTCAATATGGGGAAACACTTCAGCAATATTTTGCACCGTCTCTGAGGATCCTAGACAATCCTTTATCATTAGCAAACACCCTTGTCCCACTGTATCTACCCATCCATCGATCCGTCCCTTGTCAGAGCATTTAGGAATGTGTTACCCCTTCATTCCTGCAGAAACCATGAATAAATTCATCAGGCAATTCATCCATTTGTAAAATTCCATTTTGTCTCTTCTCTAATACATACATTTATCCTAGGATCTGCAATGTCTGTACTTTGCTGTAGTTTCTACCATTTTTTTGCTGGTTCAGACATCAGGCTTACCGGTCTGGAGTTCCTCAAACTGTGCCCTGGAGTCATTAAAAAAAAATACTGATAATAATCTAGTATCATGTTTGCCAGAGGCCAATATAAATGAGAGCTTATGCTCTCATCTTTCTGCTCCTTGGATGCAGTTGGGTGGGTACCAGCTGGTCCAAGCAATTTGTTGCTGTTCATTTTAGCAGGTGGTTGGAAAACCTTTCCTGTGGCGTTTCAGGTGGTGAGAGCTCCTCAGCCGGGGTCGCTGTCACCCGTGGCTGTGGGGGACCTCGGTTGCAGCTTTTGGTCAAGAAAATGAACTGTTGAAACTTGGCTTCTCACTGCCATGCTGGTGGCGTAAATAGTAAAATATTAGCAATCTGAGATGAAAAAAAAGCTTGCTACTCTAAGATATACGGATAAAGGTAAAAACCTGCCTGAGACAAATTCATTCACTTCAGCCCTTCTTAACTGTATGAAGCCTAAAGTCACAGCAGGCATCTTTGGACACCAGTTTCATCCAGCCCCAGCTTACCCAGGTCCTCACTGTGCAGCTCCATCCTTGCTCCCAGGACACGACAAGGGATGCCTGTGGGCTCCAATTCATTGTCAGCCACTAATTAGTCATTCAAGGTGTCCATCCAGCCTGGTAAGTCTGTGGTCAATCCTCTAAAGTACCAAAAATCCTCTCAATCCCCTGGTCAGAGCTAGTGAACGTGCCTTAGAGCTTGGCTTCCAGAGGCAATCCCACCATGCCATCCCCTGGGTCTTAACATTTCTCAACACCACTACATTTTACATTAAAAATTCATTTTCCCCTATTTTTAAGGAAAAGGCACGACCTGGAGGCAAGCTGGAGGGTAAATATCACTGCTGTTCAGTAAGGCAGGTGGCTACGTACCGGCAGTGGGGCACAGCATCCTGCATCCTTCCAGGCTCATTTCCAGCTATCTTCTGATTAAGCACTGAAACCTCTGAGTTTTAGAGGGTGCTAGGCAATCCAAAGAAACATACTCACTGTGGCTGTCAGCTTCTGGTGCAGGTGAACGCAGGACGCAGGCAGGGACCACCACAGCACCCCCGTAGACCCCCAGATGCCCTCCCCAGCACTCAGAAAGTGTTTTTCTATATCAGTGCCATGCACAACACAGGGATGTGCCATTTTTTCCTATTTGTGCCCTTTTCCTTCATACACCTGCAGCAGAGGAACCAACTGATTCAAGATTGGCAGCCCCTTTGCAAAAACCCATTAGAAATTAAATCCATTTCCTAGAAGCACCTTTCTCTCATTTAAGGTGTTAATTTGTCCTTATTGCCATAAGGTGTGGAAATGACTAGTGATTGAAGAGTGATTTAAATCACATTATTGAAGAGGGAATCAGCTAGCAACTTTGCTTTGGAAAAAGCCTGTAAGACAGAGCTGTGCAGCTGATGGAGGTGAAGACTTTGAAGTGACTCATGCTCCAGGGCAGAGGTGGGAATTGCTCATCCCAGGGGAGAGCAAGGCAAACCCAGAGGCAGGACATTTAGCTTTATCCTTAGGAAGGTGGTGTGAGTAGTATAAAGTGATGCAGCAAGGAGCCAAAGCTCCACCCTCTGCTGGTGGCATTAGCCAAGAGATGGACAGTTTTGAGAAAGTCCCTTTGCTTGGTGGGTTGAAATCCTGCATGGGTCATCTGCCATCACATCCACAGGCTGCATCTCAGGCACAGCCTCCCACTGCTGGTCTCATCCTCTTCCTCATGCCCACTTGTCCCTCCCTCGTTTCCAAATGCTGTGGCTCAATTTTGTGCTTGTTCAAAAGGTCCTGGTCAAAGAAAGCTTATGGGAAGATCCTGGGCAAAGCAAGACCATCTGGCGTTATCAGTTGCTGTGGCACCCTGTATTTCCATGCCTTGGCAGCTTTGTCCAGGATGAGATGTTCTCCTGCCCCGTCCCCGCACACCTCTCCAGCACAGATGCCCATGCTGCAAGCGTGCTCCTGCTGCCTCCTCCCTGCCAGAGCCTGCCTGTGTACACTGTGCTGCACCTGCACAGCAGCCATTTGAAAATAAATGCCAGGATAGCTGCCGACACATGCTCACACACAAGCTCATATGCCTCAGCAGTGCCTTTGGGCGCGTGGGGCTGCAGCTCCCTTCTGCCCACTCCTTCCCCCTGGCTCCCCATCGACAATTGCCCAGCCACAGCTGGCAAGGTGTGGTGCAAACCCAAACTGTTCTGCAAACCAGCAGCCTGGTGGCTTGGCCTCTCCTCCTGCCGAAGTCCCTTTTCCTTCCCCCTGGATAGTGTAACAAATGCTCCCCTCCCCACCAAACCTGCCCTAGCCCCCTGGCACGGAGCAGCCTGAGCCGATGCTGACCTCGGTTGGCCTCCAAGGCAGAAGAGATGCTGATTCCTCAACTGTGCCAAGGAAGTAGCTGGGAGACTGCTAGCTGCTATGTGCCAAAATTGCACCAGCTGAGGACCTAACGAGTTAGGAGCCGATGAGCCTGCCAGGGCAGCTTCCAGCACTTGAGTGCACTTGGGACAGGGGTTATTTTGTGAGGCTGGATGCAGCCAGTGGTTCTGGGAAGATGTATTTTGTAACATCATGGCCAAGCTGCCTTGGATGTTGTCAGGACATGTTGGGTTTTTTTGCTGCTGAATGTCATTTCATGCAATCCTAAAGTTGTTTGGGAAAGGTCAGCTGAGTCCGCTGAGCCTCCTCTTCCACCAGACCTGGGACAGGTCTCTCCACACCATTTCCCTGTCTAGCCAGTCCAGGTGAGATCTGGCAACCATGTATTCAAGGATCGTCTGTGCCTTGCATGCCAGGCCCAGCAAGGAACCTGAATTGAGCTCATTATCTCCTCAGAGGTCCATGCCAGTTCTTGTTTCCTTGGGCCACTGGCATACCCAACTACAAGGTACTTCATGGTCAGGCCATGGGGAAACAGCCCCTCGTGGGACCTGCACAGCAGCTGAGAGGTGGGGAAGAACTGTTCTTCATCCCATGAAGAATGACAACTGCTTTCCTTGTCTTCCTTGAGCCAGCAGCCAGTGCACCACGTCCCGCTAAGGCTCATCCCTGCCTGAAGCCAGCACGGAGACGAGGAAAGGCATCCATCCCGAAGATGAGCTCTGGCCTGGTGGCGTGGCTCACCCCTCCCACTCCACACAGTTGCCGTCTGCAAGCAAGGTTGTCCCCATGGGCTAACCTTCATCCCTGGAGGAGTTCAAAAAACGTTTAGATGTGGCACTTCGAGACATGATTTAGTAGGCATGGTGGCGGTAGACGGTTGGACTTGATGATCTTTGAGGTCTCTTCCAACCATAACGATTCTATGATTCTATGTTCAGCAGCCCCAGAGCACAACCGCTTCTGCACCCTCAATGGCTGGTACGTTGACACGGGCATCAGTGGGATGTCTGCTAGGGCCTGCAGGAACTAACCCTGGTTCCTTCCCTCCAAGTCACCTCCACAGTGGATGGTGCCAATCCAGCCCTGCATGTTTGTTTGCCAGGTGAGTTATTTTTTCCCTCTGCAGCTGGGAATTGGAAGTCTGCAAGGTCAGAGCTGCCAGGGCCGGCAATACAAAGCCTGTCCCACCGGGAGCTGCCCCATGAGGCCCTGCAGGGCTCAGTCCCAGCTGGATATACCAGGAATGCATAAATATTTTGGGGTAGCACCTGCCTCCCATTTGCACAACAGGCATCCAGATGGCATTTTCTCCAAGGCTATCTGTGCTGTGGGATGGCTGCTGACACCAGCCAGGCAGGTTTTGTTGGAGATGCAGTTGTGATGTGCAAGGCCAGATCAGCTGAGGCTGATGGCAATAAAGGTGGTGATCTACCACCGGGTCCGTGGTGACCTACAGGGATCTGTAAGATGACAAAGTAACCCAGTTTTCAAGGAAGAACTGTGTCTGGTGGGAAGGATGGCAAACAAGGTGCTATCTCTTCTTGACAGCACCAGCAGAGTGCACAAGCCCTCTTGCATCTGTTGTTGGTAGTTGGTGTGGGCTCGGACTTTTATGTGGCATCTCCCATGCCCTGGATGGATGCTGTCCCAGGCCCAAGCTCTCTGGATGATGCTGAGAGACTGCTGGGCACCAAGCAAGCAGAGCAAGCTCTTGCACAAAGCTGACCGTGTGTCTCTGGAGAGCATCCAAGGCAGCACAAGAGGATGAGCTTGGCAAGGCACACTGCCTTACACTGGCATTCTCTATCTGACTGCAGGCTTTTTCCATGTTTGCAGGCTGACCACCTGCTGCCGGTTACCACGTGCTGAGGACGATAGGCAGAGACCCTCTGGCAGCTCCACCAGTCCACTTGGCCAAGCCTGAAGGAAGGCAGCCATTGCACACTGTTGTGTGCTGGCTGTCCCTGAGACTCAGGAGAGCCTGGGCACCAGCACGTGGATGGAGGTTTGGTCTGGTATCACCACTCATGCAGCCAAGAGCAGGTGTGATCCCTGCTGCTGCTCAACAGGGAGAAGCACGAAGCTATTTTGTTCTTGCTGGGCCAGTCCTGCCTGGAGATTGGTGCCCTTCTGAAGTTTCTGAGCCTTGAGCCAGCACTACTGGCTGATCTGGCCACATCTGTATCCAGCTGATGCCAGTGGAGACTCACGGAGCTATGGTGTCAGCTCAGGTTGTCCGTGGGAAGCCTAAAGACGTCCCTATCACACTATAACCTAATGATGATGAGGGTGAAGATTGGTCCTCAGTGAGGTATGAAAATCATAGAATGGTTTGGGTTGGAAGGGACCTTTAAAAGTCATCTAGTCCAGCCTCCCTGCAATGAGCAGGGACATCTTCAACTCAATCAGGTTGCTCAGAGTCCCGTCCAGCCTGACCTTGAACACTTCCAGGGATGGGGCATCCACAACTTCTCTGGGCAACCTGTTCCAGTGTTTCACTACTCTCATCATAAAAAATTTCTTCTTTATATCTAGTCTAAATCTACCCTCTTTTAGTTTAAAACCATTACCCCTTGTCCTGTTGCAACAGGCCTTGCTAAAAACTTTGACCCCATCTTTCTTATAACCTCCCTTTAAGTACTGAAAGGCCACAATAAGGTCTTACTGGAGCCTTCTCTTCTCCAAGCTGAACAACCCCAACTCTCTCAGCCTTTCTCCACAGGAGAGGTGCTCCAGCCCTCGGATCATCTTCGTGGCCTCCTCTGGACTCGCTCCAACAGGTCCATGTCCTCCTTGTGCTGAGGACCCCAGAGCTGAAGGCAGTACTGCGGGTGAGGTCTCACCAGAGCGGAGCAGAGGGGCAGAATCCCCTCCCTCGACCTGCTGGTCATGCTGCTTTGGATCCAGCCCAGGATACGGTTGGCTTTCTGGGCTGTGAGTGCACATGGCCAAGTCATGTCCAGCTTTTCATCCAGCAGTGCCCCCAAGTCCTTCTCCGCAGGGCTGCTCTCAATCCCTTCATCCCTCAGCCTGTATTGATACCAGGGGTTGCCCCGACCCAGGTGCAGGACCTTGCACTTGGCCTTGTTAAACCTCATGAGATTCACATGGGCCCACTTCTCAAGCTTGACCAGGTCCCTCTGGATGGCATCCCGTCCCTCGGGTGTGTCAACTGCACCAACTCAGCTTGGCATCATCTGCAAACTGGCTGAGGGAGCACTCAGTCCCACTGTCCATATCAGTGCCCATGGTCATGCTTGCACCCCCGGTGACAGCAGCTCTCCAGCCACACTGCGGCGGAGGAGGGAGCATGGCAGCTCGGCAAGTGTACATAGATCAAAAGAGCTGATCCTGTACAGAAAAGGTTTCCAGGAGACATGGCAGTTCATGCCACTCAAAATTACAATTGCTGATGATTGGGTATGTCTAAAATTGCCACATGATCTACAGGAAACCTTGGAGCAGATCTTCTTCCCAGCAAGACTGTTACCCATGCCTCCGGCTTGCAGGCAGGTTCAGCTGCGAGGAGGCTTGCTGAGATTTGTGGCACACTCAAACCAAGCAAGTACGGCCTGGTGGGGGAATTACCATCAATTGGTGCTGGCTCAAGCGTGAAGAGGAAGTTTAAAAACACAAACCATGTAAGAGCACTGAAACTTGTAGCTGGGTGGAAACAGCATACGAAGGTGGCTGGCGCAGAATAAACTAAAACTAGAAAAATGATGATGGAAATGCAAGAAACAGCACAAACCTTGCTGGCTGGAGGAGGAACAGTCTAACATTAGCTTTGAGAATCAGCTACCAGAATATGAAAATTCATTATAATTGTCCTTCACAGTCCCATTTGTCCCTTCCCCTGTATTCTGGGTGGTGTCAACGCCCCCCCCCCCCCCCAAAAAAAAAATCAGGGGGGGGCAAAA
>NW_009595592.1:13611-21338 GCF_000690535.1 Cariama cristata
GGGGAGTGCAAAGCACAATTGCCCTGAGAGTAACTTTGCCAGATGATTGCTACCATGGAGCAGAGAAATAGAGGGCTTTGGTTCCCTCCGTTGCCACCTCACCAGACCATCCATGGTCACCCACATGCTGCTCAGCAGGGGCTTTTTGGCCCGTTCACACCCCCTGCCCAGTGCAGGTCCTGTGAATTGTGCAGAGAAGGTGAACATGTGGCGGGGGACTGCAAAATCATCCGAAACGGAAAGTGAGGTTTTTCTGCAAGCAAGTTGTTTTGCTTTGAGGGGAAAAAAATAATTGAACTCCTGGCTCCTTTTTGGGTGTTGCCATAGCAACTGAGGTGGTTCCGGCTTCTGCTGCCTGGAGAGCATCACCTGGGTACCATGCGGTGGGTGCAGGAGGGGCTAATGGAGGAGCAGCCAGGGTAGCCAGCATCTCCCTTCACAGGTGTCACGGGAAAGCATCACGTTCAAGGAAAAAAGAAAAAACCCTTTTTTTCCCTGTTTTTTTTTACCTAGTTTCCAGCAGCAGCACTGGTAGTTATCAAAGGGCTGAGCAGAGTGGGAGTTAGTGAGTGGCATCGATTGAACAGCCCTGCAGCTTTCACCAATGTGGCCTATAATGCCTCGGTCCCAAAAGACTTTGGGACCCTCATGGGAGAGCTGAAGCCCCACGGGGGCCTGCTTGGTGAGCCTTGCTAAATGGTGCAGCCATCACTGGCTCCCGCAGGGGACAGCGGGCTGCTGGTGGTGTGCCTGAAGGGCGGCTGGTAGCACCGGCAGCTCAGCGAGAAACGGCTGTGAAATCTCCTGCCAAGTAGCTCAGAAAGGTTCAACAGCTGCTTTTAAGCTGGCTTAAGCCACTCCTGCTTAAAAATGGAGTTCGTTCTTATATACGGTTATCTTTAGCCTATAGGGCTCCCCAGCTGGGGCACAGGGGGCCTACCAAAACCATCTTCCCCAAAGACCACGTTTCCCCAGTGTGGCAAGGGTGCCTGGCAGCAGCAGCTCACCGGGGCATCACCGCACGCGATGCTGGCGAGATGGAGGATGGCACAGCAGGAGGCGAACCCTGGTACCTGCAACCCATTTCTAGAGCATCGGCACTGTCCCCAGCGTGCGTGCAAGCCTTGCTCCTTGCTGTCACCATATGCATGCGGTGCTGCTACCCGTGTCCTTCAGCAGGCATCAAGCCTGCTTCTCGCGAGCCTCGCAACTATTAATAATTCAGAAGGAAAGCAGCACAGGAATAACCATGGCTGTGCAACGCTAACATCTAAATTGGCTGAGTTTATTTTCTCCAAGGAAAGCACGTGCAGTGTTCGTGTTTTGTTCCTGGTTATTAACGGCATATTAAGGCACAGTCATCGTGCTCACCTTTTCCCCGAGGAACCAGCTGCCAGCATTGCGCCTGCTGCCCCTGGCATCCGCTCAGTGGTGGAATTGATGATTTGCCCTGAAAAGGGTTCAGGAAAGTATTGAAAAAAGAATACAGAGGAAAAACCATGCGGTTTCAGCAGCAACCTGGCTCTCAGCTGAGAGGTTCAGTCACTGCCGCAGCCCGAGGAGCGGGGTGTTTGCTTGCCCCAGCTGGGTCTGGCACGAGGAGGAAAGGTTTTTTCTCCCACCACCACTTTGCCATTGCACCTTTGCAATTAGGGGGGAGAGCGGTGGTCTGGCACGGCACCCCTGGGGGAGCTGGAGATGAGCAGCTTGCTGCTCCTGACGGCTGCAGCAAGTGGGGGCTCCTGGTGTCCCCGAGAGGATGATGCTCCCCAGCTCCATGCTGTGGTGCTCAGCACATGGCCTTTCCCCTGGCTGCACCCAAAACACTTCTGAAAACACTCACAGACATCTTGCCTCTGGGGAAACAGCCCAAATGGAAGATGAATCCCAGCTTCAGGCACAGAGTTATCCACACCGGTTCTGTTTCTCCATAAGAGGGGATGGGCCAATATCCTAACTACATGAGTTAGCTAGCACTCTCCTCCAAGTCTGGGCACCTCAGCATTTCTCCAAATGACTTCCCAATTTCTTGTATTGGATTCTTCCCCAGCTTTATTCACACATTTTGTTTAAGAGCTGGGCAAGGAGGGCCCCAGCCCTGCTTTGCAAATCCCCACCACCGGCTCCCACGGCCACAACGCAGCGAGCGTGGGCTGTCCCTGCAGCCACTGCCACAGCAAAGATGCAGTAGAAAAGTTATCAGAAGCAACATAGGGTCCTGCAGATATGAAAAGGAGCAACTCCTGGGGAAGCTGCCTGCCAGATACCTCCTTTGGACTTCTCAACCACTGCGGCATGCTCAGCACAGTCCTGGCTACTACCCAAACCCCAGGTGGGAGAAGGAGGGTGTTTCTTCTTGTATGTACCCATGCTGGAGACACCAGCTAGACAGGGCAGTTTGCATTTTCCTCCTGTGCAAACAAGTCAAGGAACACATTAGAAGTGCTTTAGTACGTAGAAGAAATACGTGGCTGTTCTTGCCAGTGAGGACACGCTGGAGAACTGTGCACGGCCACACGGCTGGGACTTCAGACTCATAGAATCACACAATCATTTAGGCTGAAAAAGACCTTTAAGATCATCAAGTTCAACCATTAACCTAGCACAGCCAAGCCCACCACTAAACCACGTCCCTAAGCACCACGTCTACATGTCTTTTAAATACCTCCAGGGATGGAGATTACACCACTTCCCTGGGCAGTCTGTTCCAGTGCTTGACAACCCTTTCAGTGAAGAAATTTTTCCTAATACCCTGTCTAAACCTCCCCTGGCGCAACTTGAGGCCATCCTATTGCTTGTTAGTTGGGAGAAGAGACTGACACCCAGCTCACTACAACCTCCTTTCAGGCAGTTGTAGAGAGCGAGAAGGTCTCCCCTCAGCCTCGTTTTCTCCAGACTTTGCTGGAGAAAGCCTGGATTCGACCCTGGCTGAATCTGTACCCACACTGGGCTTTCGGGATTTTACTTTTTTCCCTTTGAAACTAAAGAGCAAAATGCAAATATTCACTGGAAAGACACCTGTGTCTTGACCTTGGCAAGATGATGAAAGTTTTCACTGCGAGTGACTTTGACAGGATGGGACCCTTAAGCAGGACCTGTCCCCGCTCCTGCTCTCTTCTGCTGTGCAACCCCATCCCCACTGCCAGGGAAGAGCAGGCACAGCCAGCATCAGCGGAGAGAAACGCGCTCCCTTGCTTACACCTCATTACCTGCAGATTGGCCTGGGTGACAGGAACAGGAATGCAGAGGCAAACTTCATCCGGGATTCATTTGTCATATTGGCTATAATGTACTTGTGACCAAGTTGGACTGAAGAGCATGACCTGCCTTCTGCACTGAGTTCTATACTGCTGCATGTCAGAGACAGTTAAGGCAAAGGAAGCTGCCAAGGTCCAGGGCAAAACAGTGCAGGAAAGGTAAAAAAAAGGTGGAGTGGGGACCCAGGAGCACAGCTGCGAGCTGGCAGTGCCCAGAGGTTTAGTGATGCAGCTCCCAGTGCCAGGTACCAGGCAGAGAAGACACCAATGATGTGCTCAGAGCTGTAGCCCTACAGGCAGGGAGGGCTTGGGGGAGCTGAGGGTGACCCGTGGTGCCAGCCCTGACCCACCCCAGCCCAGGCAGCACCAAACACCAAAGTGTGGGAATGTGTGTGGAAAGGAGCAAGGAGGCGACCTTGCTTCTTACCTTCAGGTGAAGGACGATTCCCCCAACCAGTAAAGATTTTGTTTGGGATAAACTGTTCCTCCATCAGGAAGAGCCAGCCTGCTGTTAGCCTGTTAAAATAACCCACTCAACGGGTGGCCGTGGGCTTACCCCTGCGTCTCTGAAGACACCAGGCAGCCGTCACGACAGCTCCTCACCTCCTTCTTCTGGCCAGTGGTTTCTGACTTGTGTGACGCAGCCATCAGCCTGGGACTAACCCGACCCTCGGGTGATGCACTGGCTGCCCTTCAACCTCAGTGACCACGAGCGAGTGTTGGGAAGTGTGTCTGGGTCCAAACCACCACGCTTGATACCGGTGGGCAACAAGTAAGGTCTGCTTGCAGGCACACTGCTCCCAGCGATGTAGGCACATCTCCAAAGCTTTTACATAGAAAGATGTTCTGCTCTCCTTCTATTTTCAATGAAGCATCTCTCCTCCCAAAAGAGATAACGGCGATCATCAGGTTCATCAGCAATATATCTACCATCACGCAGCCCAGGGATTTCAAAATGCCAGTCTGCCCACTGGACGATTGAAGTCGATGGCTGTTCCTAACCTTTAAATATGAATAGAGGGTGCCCTGAATAATGGAAAGGGGACCATCCCTGGAGACCATCTGCCCAGTGGCTGCAGAAATGCTCACACTGTTCTTTGCAGGAGTTTATTGCTCAGATAATCCTAAAAATACGTTGCACAGGGCCTCATTTAAAAACAAAGGGCCAATGCAAACCTGGCGACAGAGAAACACAAGACCGAATCCAAGCACCTCTGCCACCCAGGCTGGAGTTAAGCTGCAACCAGACAGGCATTAACTTAATTTGAAAGGCAATGACATTATTCTGAATTAGCTTAATAGGACCTGCAATTCATACAGAAAAGCCTGAATTTATGTAGTAATTAGCCAGAGCTTTCAGAGTGCTAGGCATCTCCATGGTGAGAAAATAATTACATAGCTTATTAAAGCGAGGTAAAAATGGACCTGCTGACGGTTTTTTGTGTGCTACACTCCACTTCCTCTAAGTTGGACTCCATTTTTGATTAAAGATACAATTTGCCAAAACACCAAAGTCACTTAACAAGTAGAAGTTTTCCGTTAATCACTTGGACATCATTTTGTAAGCGATTAACGCCTCTACACACCAGTCCCTCCCCGAAAGACACCCCAGCAGCCCAACTAGCAGTAAAGCTCTGCGAGCTGTTAATTGATTTCTCCATCGGTTTTGAACTCTGCCTGGATCAACTCTCAAACGATACATCTTGGAGGACGAGCCTGGAAACTGCCCTCCTGTCTTAGTCCTTGTTACCAGCCAGGAAAGCAGACACATCCTCAGAGGAGCTCTTGAAAGCACAGCCAAGATGTTCAAAGTTACCCGCGACTGCAGATGCACAACTTCAGCCTCTGAAGCAGGTCTGATTTTCTTAAAAGAGTTGCTTGGCAGCAGCAGGCAAAGCCCTTTCCAGTAGTTAGCTGGTTGTAATCAAAAGGTTCCCTGTATCAGAAGATACCTTTGAAAGGCTCAGCCTGGTCGAGTTTCAGAGCATCTCCCTGGTCCCCCCGGGATGCTGTGCACGACCACCTTTCCTGGGCATCCTCCTCGCTTGCTTTCCAAAAGGCAAGCTGGGAGCGCCTTGCTCCCATACCTTGTGCCAGCCCCAGTCCGACATGGAGCCAACGCACCCTGCCCTGAAAAGAAGAAACTCCTTAAAAGCTAGGAAAGCAGTGGGGGACAACCTAAAAAAAAATCAAACCTGGGGCTGGAAAGTTTAAAGAGGCAAAGAAAAAGGTATAAGAAATCGGGCCAGAGGAAGCAGCACACAATCCCAGTGTCTGCCCAGGGCTGCTCAGGGGCTTGTCAGCCCGCGGTGGGCAGCCAACACCGTCGTGGATACCTCAGCACATTTCAGAGCAAAAATTACAACATCAAAGAAATGGGAATTTTTTGATCATTAAAATTCAGACTCTTCCATTTTGTTTCTGCAAAAAACAAAGCCAAATGAGCTTTTGTAAGGAGATTTCTTTTCCTTTCAAACGAGAAGAGTTTGGGCTTTGTTAAACAGGTACTTAAGCTTGCTGTTCACTACAGACAGAAGTGGAAACTAGAAGAGGAGAGATGTCAGGAAAAGCTGACAAAAGTCTCACTCACAAGACCAGATGAATGATGACAGAACAACTGCTGCATTTATAAATGCTACAGCAAAACAGTTTTTACATCCTTGGTACCTAAGAAAAGGATATTGTGCAATGCTTGACTAAAAATATGCCTGACTCATTTTAAGATTTCACAAACAAGATTCAAATGCTGTGGTCTCTTTCAGAGGCACCATCCCGTGACAAAGTTAGAGATGTTTTCCCACATTCTCTCGAGTGCGGAGAGATGATAAAGCCTACGGTGGTCGATTCACATCTAAATCTTGTGCATATAAACAACAGCTACCTAGCCCGTGCAAGAAAAGCTGTTAGCGTAAGATCATCTGCAGCGTCTTTAACACCACAGCATCTTCTGGCAGCCAACCAGCCAGCATGAACACAAATAGGCTGGAGACACACTGTAAAAGCAACCACAGAATTTAATTTTTTTTCAATAGTTTGCTTTTTTTGCTGGGCTGGCCCAGGGAAAGCAGGCAGGCTTCTGATGACCCCCCCTTTCAGGGTTGCACTTATCAGCAGGGTGTTGTGGTTAAAAGGATTGTTGGTTTAATAGCTCAAATTTGAATTTCTAGGAAAAAAATGAACACACTTTTCTGCTTGGCAGCACTGACATGAGCCTGCATTGTAGACCACCTCTGACCTGACAATGCATTTCCCTTCGGATATTGCAACCGTCTGTGTCTCTCTTTTTTTAATATTAAAGTATTAACACCTCACCACTACTAGGTCATTCTACACAGAAAAAAAAATCCCTTAATTTTTTAATATTAAAGTATTAACACCTAACCACTACTGGGACATTCCACACAGCAAAAATCCCTTAATTACATGCTTAACATCAAGCTCAGGCCAAATCATTTGTTGACACTTTATTTAGCAGTGAGGACAGGTTTAAGCAGCCACCCACAGACCTGACGAACATGGGAAAAACTGCTTTCCACACTACTACTGTCAAATGTTATTCCAACAGCATGCACCTGGTACCTGACAGGACCAAGATACTTTTTGTAAATTCGTGATCACAACAGCCTGGTCAGTGGGGCCAGCAGCTTTCCCTTCGTTGCCTTGAGCTGCTCCGCACCCAGCAGAAACTGAGCTGTCACCTTCCTGCGGTCTTCACCAAGAGATTGACTTCACCCAGGACCCAGCTGGGATGGAGCAGGATCCCACAGGCACCCACAGACGCTAACGCCGCTGCGCTAACCCAGACGCAACAGCAGACTCCCCAAAAAACCTACGTACTTACAAGACAACATGTCTTGGACAAGATGGGGACACACTGGGCAGGGACCCAGCCTCATCCTTCCCCCAAATACACGATGCTAGGAACTTGTTGCGTGGGTTAGACCAAGACAAGCAGTGACAAGAAAAGTAGTCTTTTATTTCAATTAATATTTCTTGGCATTAGGCAGATATTAAATAACACTGGAATGCACAAGACTATTAACATATCGACAGCAAAAGGGAGGAGGTGTAGCCAAGTCGAGAACAGCAGTGCGAGTCACGTCACCTCAGGGCACTCAAAAGCCATTTAACGTAGCAACCACCAGAAAGTAGGACTCCACTGAGAAATACAAAATGAGTATGAACTCCTTTCAGGTCTTTTGTTAATACAGTAAAGTTGGAACGGTTGACAGTAAAAATGAACAAATATTTGCATTCAGGAATTAAACAGAGTGAAATATCCACAAACTGCTAGTCATGCATTTCTTTTAGAACAGCAATTTGCTAATGCATAAATATCACAAAAAAACAATCTCCAAGATTTGAATAAATCACAGACAACTAGAAGAAACAAAGTTCGAATTCTATTTTATGCCTTAAATAGATGACCTAAATATTTAAAATTTTACTTCACCATATATATATAATTTA
>NW_009595593.1:0-796 GCF_000690535.1 Cariama cristata
GCCAGGAGGGGACCCAGACCCCCAGAACGGAGGGGAAGGGGGAACATTTCCTACATCTTGAGTTTTTACAGTAAAAATTCTGGTTTGCAGCCGTGTCCTGCGTTGGGTTCTCCTGGGGTAGACGCGTCGCGTTGACTCCCGGGTGGAGATTTTGGGGGAAAGAAAAGAGAACTCGGGAAAACAGTGAGCGGGGGCAAGTTAGAAACAGAAACCACCTTCAGCGCTGCGTTCTCGCCCCGTGTGAGGTTTTTATTTCTTAAATTTTCCCTATTGGCAAGTGTTGGAGAATCAGGGGTCTCCAAGCACGATGTCGGTCAGAAGCTTGAGTCCTTTCTGTGTTGTTTGTCAGGGTTCCAGCGGCGTTTGGCCAAGGTTGAGCCGTCGGAGATGAGTGGGCTCGATCCCTGGTCTGGTCTGGTCCGATCTATTCAATTTTGTTCAATTTTATTCAGTTCTTTTCCCTTCTGTTTTCCGCAGGGAGCGATGCGATCGCCCCAAACCTCCTTCTCTCCAAACCAGCCCAGCTCCGAGCACTCAGCCGTTCCTCAGAACGTTCCTCCCAACCCTTCACCCTCCTCTACATTCAAGTATGCATTCAAGCACCTTAAAAATCTATTTTTTTTTTAATTTTTGGGGTGTGCAGTACTCGAGGTGAGGCCGCGCCAATGCTGAATACAGCAAGGCGGGGGGCTTTGCCCTCTTGGCTGACTCACGCAGAGCCTGGTGCCCCCCAGGACCCCCAGATCCCTTTCTGGAGAATAAAATAAAACAGGAGAGGGTGGGATGGAAGGGAATA
>NW_009595594.1:0-578 GCF_000690535.1 Cariama cristata
CAGCAGGGCACCGCAGGGGAAGAGGGGACGGAGGTGTCTTCCCTGTGCCCACCGTGCATGGGGAAGGAAGGAGGGACCATTTCGGACAGAAAGAACCTACCATCCTCGTTCACCAGTCACTAACCAAGGGAGGAGGGGAGAAAAAGTCCAGCTCTTGGGTTTTTGCTTCTCGTGTCGCGGGATGGCCCCCGCGGCAGGGGTCAGTCAGTCACCGGGGCTGCAGCGCGGGGCAGTGGGGAGCGTGAGGGACGCGCCGTCAGCAACAGGTTGTTGCACCAAGAAAACCGTTTTGCTTCGTGGAAGTGCCTTTAAAAAACAGGTTAACGCCGAAGGTCACCTTGGGGAGGTGGGAGCCGTCGCTTCGTCTCCGGCTGGGAGGGTGGGAAGGGTTTGCCCCTCGGTGGGGAGGAGGAAGGGGTCCTTAGGACAAGTCTTCCACCGGCAGCTCCTCCTCCAGGTCCCTGTCGTCGGGAATCGTCACATTCTGGTTGGTGGTGGCCATCAGCGAGACAGGTCTGCTGTCGTCCTCCGCTTCGGCTGGTTCCTCCTTCACGTGCACTGGATGGCTGTGGGGAGGG
>NW_009595594.1:608-869 GCF_000690535.1 Cariama cristata
CCGGTCCCACTGGATGCAACCCCACGAAGCTCTCGGTCCAAACCCTCTCCATCCCTGCACTGCCCCAAGCCCGGGGGACAGGAGCCACGGGAGGCAACGAGCAGCTCCCAGTGCCTGCAGTGCCACCGTCCCTTAGCTCCAAACCCTCCAGCAGCCCGCTAACACCCACCAGCACCGTCCCTCGTCCCCTCGCCCCTGGCCAGGCTGACCTGTACTGCTGCGGGGACAGGCGCGGGCTGTTGCTGCCGTTGCTGGTGACCT
>NW_009595594.1:926-1866 GCF_000690535.1 Cariama cristata
TGGGTTGGTCATGCGGGGGGAAGCGCCCCTCCGCCGGCCCAGCCTGCAACAGAGAAGCAGGAGCGGCTCGAGGCACAGAGGATGCGAGACCGCGATGGGAAACAGGACCGCGGAGCGGCAAAGTGCCCTTGCACCCCTGCCAGGGACGGGACTGGGTCCTTACCTGGTAACTTGCATTAAGTGCTCCATAACCGAGTCCTGAAATCATGTTTTTGACTAAAGTCGGACTCCTGCAGAAAGAGAGAAAGGAGAACGATGCACGACTGAGCGCTGCCGGCTCAGGGGCTTTGGCAGCGGAGATGGGTGCGAGCATGGCTCCCGGGCTGTGTCCCACGGGAAAGGAGGACCCACCCTGTCATCTTTGGTGGCCTTCGCTTTTGGTACTCGTGCTCGTCAACGGTCCAGACTGCTCCCTTGACGTTCTCCACGCGCACGAAGCACTTGTGCAGGCTCAGGTTGTGGCGGACGGCGTTCTGCAGGCAGAGCAGGCAGCAGAGCTCAGCGGCACGGCCCTCACCCCACCACCCGGACCCCTCCTCTTCCTCGCCATCCTCCTCCTCACCCAGCCCCTGTGGGTCCCCACGGCTCTGGGCTGTCCCAGCCGTGCTCAGGCTGTCTACAGCCAAACACTCTGCAAAGCCGCCCGGGGATGCTGCAAACCCTCGCTCACCCCGTCAGCACCTAGAGGGGCCCCCAAGCCGCACGAGGGACACGACCCTGTTTCGTGGACCTCGGCCAGATGCCGAGGAAGATGGGGACAACGTGGGACAAGGGACAAGCCAGACCAGCAAGGACGCGGGAGCAGAGCCACCCTCTCCACTGCAGCTCACTCGGTGATGCTCGGCAAAGCCAGCTAATCTTTTCCTTTCTTTCTCTTTCCCCCCACCCTCCCTTTTTGGTCCTTTCCCTCCCTTTCTTCTTTACATCGACCATCTTTACA
>NW_009595594.1:1959-2256 GCF_000690535.1 Cariama cristata
CCCTTCCAACTCCCTGCCATTTGCTACTGCCCCTATTTCATTACCAATTTTAATTTGCCTCTAATTAAATCCTGTGTATTTTTCCGACTCACTTGCTAATCCATGAGGGAGGCAGGAGGCTGGAGTGGAATCTCTCCGAGCTATAATTACAAAGGGCCTAATCACGCCGGGGCTCTGCCTTTGAATAAATTTCCTTGCATTAAGGTTCTCAGATTCTCTGCCTTGCAAATGAGAATGACCCCAATTTCAGGAAGTTGGCCTCGGAGGGTTTTTTTTTTAAATTTTTTTTTTTTTTTT
>NW_009595595.1:0-9313 GCF_000690535.1 Cariama cristata
CTTGCTCGCAGGCGCGCGGCAAGGTCTCCGTGCATGCGCAGAGAACCTCAGGGCGGGTGATAACGCTGCGGCAACGCGCTGAGGGCTGGCGCATGCGCACGCTCGCGCGGGCTTGAGGTGCTGCCCCGAGGGCGCTTCCTCAGAGCGCAGCCGCCCCTCACCGTGCCTCAGGCCCCGGCCTGGCCCTGGTCTGAGAAGCCTACATCCAGCCCGAGGTGTGACACCAGCGGGGAGCGGGGCGCTCCTAGCCCTGCCCTCCTGGTTAAGTGAGAACACACGTGGTTGATGTTAGCGTGGTGGCTGACGGTAGCGAGGAACAGTGTGGCGGGAGGTTGGCTTACCTCTCCCAGTCACAATTTGCCACGCAATGACAACTATGCCTTTCAGCTCAGGCTGTGTTTTCAGCACATGGTATCCAGCAGGGATTTGTACTGATCACTGTTGGCCCCAGCAGTTTCTTGTCCTTATCACCTCTTTATCTTAGCTTCTTTCCACACCTGCTTCTCTTACCACCTGTTGTCTTGCTCAGTTCATTTATCTTCAGTTCAGTCCTACCTCTAACTTAGCTGCCATTCCCTCCACCCCCTCCCAAACACAAATACTTAGGAAGCCTGCTTGGCCGCGACTCTCTTCTGTGGCTTACACCCTTTCCCTCCTCACCAGTGCGTAATCCCTCTGGCTGAGGCCTTGCTCTGCTGTCTCAGCACAATTGTCACTGCACTGGTGGTTTCCACAGTAGCTCTAATCTTAAGCTTTCTTCCTACCTTTTACTAATAGCAGAGACAGAGAGAGGTGTTATTTTTGATACTAGTTTCTCAAGTTGCGTTCGTGTCTACAAAGGTCTTGCTCCCAGAGGATCCTTGAGAAGGATGAATTGAAAGAGTTTTGTGGGTACATCTATCCATTCACAGTCACAGAAACTCTCAAGAATTTTTTATGGGTTTTTTTGGTAGCCACTAGCAAAATAATTCAAATGCTTACAGAAAATGGGTTGTCACTTTGAACGGATATGAGGTGAAAGAAAATGTCAACAATAATTAAAAGTTATCTGAGCTGGAAATGTATACTGCAGCTTAGCAGATACACGAGAGTATACACATAGGCACACAACATGCTTCAACAATGTGCTTCAGCACAGAGAAGCACGATTTATGACAGGAGTAACTGTTCTGTGTTGAGAAAAACTATATTGTGGATTGTTGTATCAGCAAAACTGCTTTCTTTGATATGATTTGTTGTATTTGCTGAGTAGTGATGATTTTAGAACACTGATATTGTGCTCTGTGTTAGGAGAAAAGTTGCAGCTGGGTATCCTACTGGTCTAAGAATAAATCAAACTGATAAAGCACTTTTCCTGTGGCTAAAACATTTTAAAACATTTAGTTTCGGTTTGAAAAAAAGCTATTAGCTATAATTGCCATAATAACTGAATGGAAAAATGTGAGTCAAGAATTAAATTCCAGGAGATTGCCTATTTTCCGAAACACAATAAGTAACAAAGATTACTCTTTTTTTTCCTCAAAGTTGTCATCATATTGAATGTGTTGACCGAATCTGTATTACACTGTAATGAGAAACTCAAATGCTGATACACATTTAAATATTCAAGATGCTGCCATTTTACATCATAATACATAGATGATTTACACTCCTGTCCCTACAGAAATTATTCTGCCATCTTGTTATTTTGTTCTTTTTATTTTGCACTTTATATTGTCTCTTCATTTAGTTCCAGAAAACGCTCCGTGTCTTGAGGAAAACCTCTCTCTTTGGCGTTCTTTGATTTTTACTGTTCAGTGAATGTTTATTGAATATCAGCTATTGCGACGGGGGGGAAGCCACGAAGACAATTGCTTTGGTTTTTTGCCTGAATTTTTTTTTCCAGTGATTGTGCTTCCTTCCCAAGGCAATTATTTTTGTTTCCCTCTGGCAATATTTTTTTCCTCCTTTGGCACCAGGAGCTTTGGAGGGTGACATCTGAAAATGTACACAACAGTAAAGATAATTGTGATCATTGTTTGGTTTGGCTCCTGTTGAAATATATGCTATGCAGTGTATAGCCCTGGCACCTGCAGAGTTAGGCAGAAAAAACTTTCTGTGGAGGACCCCACTAATTTCATGCTCCAGTAAAAGGCTGAGAACCAAAGGTGTGGAGTGCATGATGGAGGCGGAGGCAACATTTTGTGTGCATGATCAGACAGTGATGTTTAGTCCTATGCTATTTCTGATCTTCCAAGTACGAGTGTATTTTCCTTTCTTTTTAAAGGAACTTGAAATTAACATAGCCAGTTGCTTTATTCTCTTATAGCACAGCATTTAAGAGCACTCTAGGGATGCTGTACCTCACATGAATACCGAATTCATACATACTTAGTTTCACTGAGAGACTCAGCAAGGCAAAAGAATTAATGAGTTTTAGAAACAGCCTATCCAGCTGACTTCATGTTTTATCATCGTGATGTTTTACAGCCAGAGATCCCATGAATAATGGTCACATGCAGCAGTATCACAGATTTGTTTTTAATTCCTAATGCCAGGTTATGGCTAGCCAGTTGATCGCAGTGGGCAAATGACAACACAAGGAGATTCTAACTTTATGCTAAAATATTTTGACCATGTTGGCAAGGCGCCCAGCAGGCATTAACAACTGCAGGAGCTTACAGAACTTCTCAGTGCCTTGTGTTTGGCAAGCTCATCACCCACAAACTCAATTATTTACTTTCTTCCATTTCAAGAGAACAAGAAATGTCATAATCAAGAATCTAAAGAGACTGAAATTACAAAATAGAGCTTGTCATTTGTTCACAGATACAGCATTAATGCAGTTGCTTTATAGACCTCAGACTTATATAGAAACCATTCATCTTTCATCAAAGACATGATCAGTTTTTTCGATTTTCTATAGCCCAGCTGTAGGGGAGTACATCTTACAGTGACTTCAGTGTGTGCAGCTAATTTTTTTAGTTAAAATGATGGGAAATAAAATCTCATTTGTGCTTGATTAAAACAAACCCCAAACATTATATAAGGTCTGTAAGAATATACCAGGAGGGAGGAGCTATTTAAGAAAAGTAATTTTGGAAACAGGTTGAATCCTTTGAAAAGAAAAAATCTCTTTAGCTGCTGTATTTCTGCTACATGATTTAAGTACAAGCCGAACAAGTGCAGTCAGTCAAATCTTACCCTTTCTGTAGTCTGGTTTTAGGTACGAGATGTAACTGAAATAAAACAAAGTGAGACCCATAACATCTCTTCAGTGTTGGCAGCTTCCAAGAGCACAGCCAAAGAGCTCAACCAAAACCCCAGCTACTTGCTCAAACAACTCATATTCTTTCTATTTGGACAGTGCTTTAAACCGTATAAGCAAAGGCAACGAGTTTACAGGATCAGACTTAAGACAAGCACTGATAACTTTGTTTTAAGGAGATCCACAAAAAAATGATCGCAAGCGTTCAGGAGAGAAATCAAAATAAACCAAGAAAACTGATAATGAATGAAAAATGTCCTGGGAAAAGAGAATACTGAATTGCTTAGCCATCCTGTAGATACCCCCATTTTTAGCTTATCAGGAGGAAAAAAAAAAGAAAAGGTTCTCATAATTTTATTAATGGCCATTCAAATGTAATTTAAAAATTATAATGAGTAATGTTGACCGTTGGTAGTCAAATATGCACATCAAAGGCCTATGCCAAGGGAACTTGTGTCCAACAAGCTCTGAGCTCTACCCCAAAACACCACAGGCAAACAAGTCTCTTCTCTGCTTTTACTGTACAACAGCAGCTCAATTTTAAGCTCTGGAATAATTCTCAGCCACTGTGTATTAGATACTTCATTGCATTTGCTTGGTTTTGTACAAGATTGTTAATCTTACATTCTTTCATTCTCAAAGCAACTACAAAAGGTCCAAGCTTTAAACCTTAAGTGAAACAAAACAAGCCCCCATAAATCCCCTTCAAAAGAACAAATGTTGCCAATGGTGACTGAAACCTTTATTATTTTACCACTGATTATTTTAGCATAAAGATATGTAGAAGGTACAGCATTCACAATCCTGAACTAGCTCTTTCATCTTCCAGGATTACAAAATACAGAGGTTCCTCACTCACTTAATTTGTATTAACTGAGTTAAAAGCACACTGCTTTGGACCACGCTCCAGTACGGCAGTGTGTTAGCTCCACGAGGTGTTACAGTGTGCACTACGGTACGTCTCCATAAGGACGCTATTTTAGTGTTCAGTCACCTCAATATATGTATTTTCTATGTACCACGTTTATACTGCTCTCCTGTTATTCTGAGACAAAACAGTGGCAAATGCTCTGTGAATACATAAACAGGTGCTTTCCCCTGACCTAAGTCCAGGTTTGTCTTTCTGTGGCAACTAAAAAAAGATTATATATCTTGAGGTTTCACATGATACGTGTTGTACCTGTAATTAGGATCTCACGCTACGAGTCACTTCTCGTCAAGAAGAATGTCACTTCATCTCTCTGCCTTTTTTTCCTCTGTCTTGTCCATATGGATGGCAAAGGCTTATGAGCAGGAGCTGTTTGTTTCTACAGGCTTATACAGCAGCTAGTGTAATAGCATCCCGATATTTTCTAGGGCCTCTAGCTGCTATGTTATACAAGCATTTAAGAGATACCATTTTCAGATGTATGGACAGAAATCTACATCTCAGTTACTAGATTTCTTACCTGTATTATGGTGTCTTGTGGAGTTAAGGATTCTATAAACAACTAAGTCGATCCTGCTCCCGTAGAATTCACAAACTGATTCTTGAAAGGAGATGAGCATTACAAATCAGTTATGTTACAATTACAAAGATAAAATGCCAACAAGAAGTAAGAGGTTTACACCATTTATGAGGTGTGAAACAATAAATCATTGTTCAAATTCTTCTTTTTGAGAAGGAGAGAACTGCATTGAACATGAATGCTCTACATATGGCTTAACCAGGTGGACTTCACTGCTAATATCAAGAACATTGGATTTTGTATGATTCTATTTCCAAAAGCAATAGAAGAATTTCAAACAGATCTGAAGAGGATTAATACAAATCATACTTGTTTTGATTTATGAGGTAGTTAATTCAGACTGCACTTTTGTTTTAAATACGCAACAGATGTTTATGGTTACAATCAGTAACTGGAACATGCAAGCCATTGAGGTAAGATAGATTTAAAGATCAGTGAAGGACATTAGAAACATTTGGGTTCTAGTATTTTAACAAGTTTTTTTTCTGCTAGAAACATACTATAGAAATAGCTAATGCTACTGTCATTTAAATGGCCATCTTTAAGTTTCTGAATTAAACCAGTCAAAAGCACTGGATGGTTCTTGGAGCTACTGTCAGAGCTATTGTTTCAAGCCATCTGTGGCTTATGGAAAACATCTCCTCATTTGTATTTAATACATTGTTAAAACCATCAGCACTTCCTTCAAAATAAACAAGTCTTGGATCGTAGACTTCAGTTTTCCATCTAGAAAAGAATTTCACAGCTATGGATTTAATACACCCTTGTGTTTTTTGAAGTACTAGAACCATCCAGAATATGTTCTTTACAGTCAGGTGATAAAGATACGTTAAACCAGCAGTTCCTAAACTTTCTGGATGAATGAACACTGTTCACCTCTTAGTATGTTAGAAATCTCTGTCAAACGTAACTGAAAACACTGGCTTGTGAGTACCGGCAATGGCTTTGAAGACTGCTCTGGGAATACCTGCACTAGGCAAGTAAAACTGCAAAATGTATGTAAAATGTGGGCATTAGAACGACATTCAGAGAACAGTCCACAGTTTTGGTCAAGCTCCCTCCAAAGAGGGTATATGATTTGGGACTTAACTGTTGCGTATGTGTAGTTTGTGTCCTTTACCACAAGGAATTTCGATCCTTCTGGCTCCCAGAGGAGGAGGTGCAGTTGCGTGATCATCTCCATTAACAGGGAGGGTGGTGGTGCGGGGGGAGTTTTTAGTTTTCAACCAGATCAGCGACGTGATCTGGCTGATTTCAGGTCAGAACTACGGCCTGAGCCAGGGATTGACCAACGTGTGGCTGGGGTGGGAACTCTCTCTCACTGGCAACACGATCCCAACCGGGATTGACACAACTGTGGGAAGGCATTTTTTCAGGCTGTTTTTTAAAGTACAATAGGACAATTTTGTTTTATGACCCAGGACAGCCTGTTGCTTGGAAACCCACCTGGCCACAAAGGTAGCTTTCTGAGAGCCTGAAGCTCTCCCCATGAGAAAGGCGAGATGCTTGGTTATTCAGAAAATACCAGTGATCAACACACCACCATCTCTTGCACAACAACCGGCCATGACTGACTGGTTGCCAGATCTTGTCCCAGATGCTGCTGGCTTCGAGCTCAGCTGATATAAATCACCCTGCATAGCTCTCAGTGACTTTACACTCCAGCAACATTGTTAGAATGGTGTGGAACAGCTAGGCAGAAACAAACAAAACAAACAAAACACATGCTCTGCCATTGTGTTTTATTGCAACATCTGTGGTTTTCTGAACTGAAATGGTGGTCTTCCCAGCGAATTACTTTAGCACTACTGCATAGTCTTTGTGAATTGCTGTTAAATACCTGGCCAACAGCACAGAAGCATCTGAGTGTTGTCCAAAGCGCTCTCGCATTTTCAGTACTTAGGAAGACCTGTCGAACAGTAATGTGTGTTGCCTTCGTACTCCTGTATCATCTTGGAGAGGATAAAATTTAGTTATCACATGATCTGCTGCCTGGCAGGAAACCAGCTCTCTGGCAGAGGTATGGCAAAGGCTTATTATAACAATAAGAATATCTGTGTCTGGGCTAAAACTCGCCAGGATTTTACAGTTGGCATCAAACAGTTCTTGCCAGTTTTTAGCTCATCACTTCCTAGGAATGCTACACTGTAGTTATCAGCAACTCATTACATTCAAGTTTAAAAAATGAAAAGCAATTCTCAGTGCAAATAAACTGTGAAGTGTATTTGAAGAGCGATGTAACAATTGCAAATTCTGTTTTACGAGCTTTCTTCTTGCAGTAACTATCACACTAACAATACGACACTTGGGACACTGGGACTATTTAAGCTTAATAGTCTAGCCTAAGGACTGCAGTAAGCTTTAATAAGACTATAAAGTCATTATCTTGAGTACCATTTAACATGGTTTCACTTGACACAAGTCAGAGATGGACAGTATTTTAAAGACCCATGGATCAGATTCTCTGCCAGTGTACGCTGCCACGCTTCCATGGACTGAACCTGAGCATGAATTCTCATAAATACCCTGGGAGTATGAAACAAAGCGTTAATCAGATTAAGTGCAGTGTTGGACATTTAACTTTTAAATAGTAAGCATTACCTTAAACACTGTAAAAATCTAGAAACTGTGACAGTGCCAAATTTGTGTTTATCTTGCCTTATTTCAGTGAGCTAATTTGGTGACATCCTCTACACAACAAAATAGCTGGGAATAAAACCACAAAAGCATTTAAACAACCCAGGAAAGCCCCCAAACCGATCACTCCAGAGAGGTTTTAAATGAAGTCAGGTTCTAAATTTTCAGGTTTCTCCTTCCAGAACAGGCATGATGGAAGAAGGTCTAACACTGGGAAACATTCTCCATGTGGTAGCAAGGACCCCAAGGACTGAAATCAGCAAATGGCAAAGGAGAGAGTTTTACTGCTGGGAAAGGGAGGATTAGGCGGTGTTCACCACAGAAGTCAGGCCGGAGATTAGTTTTCATTTGTTTTAACTTCAAGTCAAACGTGCTCCTAAATCATCACCAGAGAGACACCAATGCAGTTGTGACTGCAGGTTTGGGAGGCAGAGGAAGAGGGAGAATATTAGCAGCAAAGGATGCCCTTGGCCACAAACGCAGTTTTGCTTTACAAAAGAAGAGACAAATACTGAGCTGCGCAGAGCTCGGCTCTATGCAGAGCAGCCTGGAGAAGACAAGCCTGAAACACAGGACAGGACAAAGGCCAAAGAAAGCCGCTTCAGCCTCTGAACTGGATGCTTCTGCTTAAAATATCCCAAACAATTCAGCAGTCTCTCCTCCTGCCTCCACTTACCCAGCTCCAGACTCAACTGTAGTACAGCCGTAAAAAAAAAAAAAAAAGTTTGAATCTGTGCAATTCATTTTACTTTCTTGCTCCCATTTCTGGTTCTCTCAATTTGTCTCTTCCCGGTTGCTTTGCCAGTTTGAACATCTCATCCCCCTGCCCCCCTCCCCTAACATAGAGCCTCTACTTACAGGGTAGTGTAGTCCTATAGCTTCTTATAACTGGATTTTTTTTTTAAAGCTATCTATTGTTTAATTACTACTTTGAAGTCAATTTAGCAGAAAAAAAATCCTGAGTTTAAGGTGGCTTTTTGCATCCCCACCAAGCTATTCAGCAGGGCATTCATCCAGGATACAAAACTAGGCTGAAGCTTTAGGAGTTGAATGGATCGCTCCAGTAGAGATTTAATTTCCATGAAATTCCTCCATGAAAATCCACTCACTCCTCTCAGATCTGACAGACAGGCAAAGACCAGCCACTACCTTTGAACTGAGTAATTTTTAAATGCATCCTACCCCTCTTTGCCCCCCATGTAAATATGAATTGCAGAGGCTCAGCGCACCCTGGCAGAATTTAAACCACTCCTCTCTTCACAGAGTGCAAGGCGGGGGGAAAGCAAAGTCAAGGACATGACTCGTTGACGACTAAACTTAGGGTGGTTAGAGGAATTAGCCCCAAAGCGACCTGCTGCCAGGTCCGTCCTGCTGCGGCCAACTCCACAGAGCTGTCCCTGCAAGGCCAGCGGCTTCGGCAGCGGAGGCACCCGCAGGCAGACAGTTTGCCGAAACCTGCGGAAAGCCACTGCCTTGGTCAGAGAAGGTCCCCAGCAGCTCCGGACACCTCGCTTTATGACAGCTCTGGACACCTCATCTTCTCGCTTTTATGACAGCACCTGGAGATGCACCATCCCCCAGACATGGCATTTCATTTCCCAGGGTGTTTGCAGTTAGAAACAAAACTACCCCAAGCGCGATGAGCCCCGCACCACAGCCTGGGGCGTTCTTGGTGCCATTTTACGGCAGGGGAAGCCTTGCTGCTTCATGAACGCGGTGTGCAACCCCTACGCGTCCGGCAGGCACCGAGCGCTCTTCAGACAGGGCTTTTTTCCGTGCTTTTTAAAAGCATTTCTACAGCCCCCGTACCAAGACCGACGAGCATTTACCGGATCGTTCCCCGAGCGGGGGGGACGAGTCGCCCGGCGGGGATCACCGGGGCGGCTCTCGGGGAGCCCCCTCCCCGCGGCGGCGGGGCGGT
>NW_009595596.1:0-1610 GCF_000690535.1 Cariama cristata
AAGTTACTGGACGCCACTTGTCGAAGCTACCTCCTTTTGTCATCACCATGGTGTTAGCCTGAAAGACACTTATTGAATACTGTTAGTGTTATGTACTAATTAACATCATACAATTCAGAACTGAGCATTCTCATCTCGAATCAAATCCCCTTGAGGTACACACTGGACTTCACCATCCTTCAACATCACCCACCAAGTACATCCAGGCCCTTGAGCAAAAGCAATCCCACAAATGGGGTTGCCTTTTCCAGAAGCAGGAAAAACCCAAACAGTTTTCCCCAGCACACTGCTTTCATTCACCACAGGGACTTTATCCCTTTCTACAGTATGTAGAAGGTCTGGCTGAGCAGGACCAGCTTGATTGATGTATCCCCTGGTGTTAACTATCCAGGTGGCTTGGGCCAAATGTTTATCCAAATTTATTCCTTTTAGTGTAGTCTTTAACAAGCCATTGTATCACCCAGTTTTCCCTGAGGCTGGTGCGTGGTAGGGGATGCGGTATATCCATTCAATACCATGTTCTTGGACCCAAGTGTCTATGAGATTGTTTTGGAAATGAGTCCCGTTGTCTGTCTTTGGTTCTTTCTGGAGTGCCATGCCACCACAAAACTTGCTTTTCAAGGCCCAGGATAGTGTTCCAGGTGGTTGCATGGGGCGTGGGATACGTTTCCAGCCAACCGGTGGCTGTTTCCACGCTTGTGAGTACACAGTATTTGCCTTGGCATGTTTGTGGGACTGTAATATAGTCAATTTGCCAAGCCTCCTCATATTTATATTTTAGCCATAGTCCTCCATACCACAGAGGCTTTAACCGCTTGGCTTGCTTGATTGCAGCGCATGTTTCACATTCATGGATGACCTGTGTGATAGTGTCTATGGTTAGATCCACCCCTCAATCACGAGCCCATCTGTATGTTGCATCTATTCCTTGATGGCCTGAAGTGTCATGGGCTCACTGAACTAGAAAAAGTTCACCTTTATATTTCCAGTCTAGATCTACGTGAGCCACTTCAATCTTAGCAGCTTGATCTGCCTTATGGTTGTTGTGATGTTCCTCAGTGGCCCAATTCTTAGGTACTTGAGCATCTACATGCCATACTTTTACAGTCAAGTTCTCTAACCGGGCAGCAATATCTTGCCACAGTGTGGCGGCCCAAATGGGTTTTCCTCTGCGCTGCCAGTTACTCCGCTTCCACTGCTTTAACCACCCCCACAAGGCATTTCCCACCATCCATGAGTTAGTATACAGATAAAGTACTGGCCATTTTTCTCTTTCAGCAATGTCTAAGGCCAGTTGGATGGCTATTACTTCTGTGAACTGACTTGATTTGCCTTGTCCTTCAGTGACTCGTTGTTCAGGACTCCACCCAGCCACTTTCCACCTCCGGTGTTTTCCTACTAAACGGCAGGATCCGTCAGTGAAGAGGGCATACCGCTTTTCATTATCTAGTAGTTCATTATACCGTGGGGCCGCATCAGCATGTGTTACCTCCTCTTCTTCTGGTGCCCTGTCAAAATTTTTGCTTTCTGGACGGTTTATGATAATTTCCAAGATTCCTGGACAATGGGGATTTCCTGTTCGAGCCTGCTGTGTGATTAATGCAACCCAC
>NW_009595597.1:0-247 GCF_000690535.1 Cariama cristata
GGGAACGGGTTGGAGCCAGGTGGCAGTGACCGCGCCATCTTGGATCTGGTGGTGGGATATGGACAGAACGGGAGCCAGATGTCGACGACCACACTCTGTTGTAGCTGGCGGCGGGGGCTTCCCAGAGCTGGGTGGAGAAGGTGGCTCCGTGTCGAAGTTGGTTACAGGGCCTGGCCCGATTGAGACTGGGCGGAAGGGGAGGGTCCATGTTGGAGCCGGTGACGGGGACCGGGCCTTCGTGGGGGCG
>NW_009595597.1:309-759 GCF_000690535.1 Cariama cristata
GGGGGCCGGCCCCTTGTTAGACGTGGCGGGGGGTTCTCCCCATAGCCAGCCGGATGTGGCAGAGCCAGCAGCAGGGGCTGAACGGAACCAGACCAAGCGGGCTGGGTGGTTCTGTTCCGGAGATGATATGGAATGGGGACTGTGCCATGTCGGAGCCGGGCAATAGGGGCTGCCCAGAACTTGAGCCAGGTGGGGGTTCCATGCTGCATTGGAGCCCAGTGGTGGAGACTGTGCCATTTCGGACCTGGGATGCGGGGACACCTAGAACTGGTCCCAGCAGGGGGAGTGGCTGCATGCCTGAGATGGGATGGGGGGTCGGGGGGGCATGCTTCGTGTTGGGTCCATGGTGGAGGCTGCCTGGAGTCGGGCGGCCAGGGTGGCGACATGTTGGAATCAAGCGGCAGGGACTGTGAATCAGAGTCAGAGGCAGCAAAGGAAACATCGTAGTTG
>NW_009595598.1:0-351 GCF_000690535.1 Cariama cristata
CGGGCAGCCCAGGCTCTGCCGGGCGGGGAAGCACCCCCGCCGGGAGGGCAGCCTTGCCGGGGACCCCTCCAGCGACCCTGCTTCGGGAAGAAGTACGCCGTTAATGCGGATCGGAAGTTTTACGGACGTGCACCCCCTTCCATTGTTTAATTACATAATTAACTTAATGAAAGGCTAGATCCGGGTCCCACTAGTTCAATGTCTCCTGCCTTGAAAATATCCAAAGCGGGTCAGCTCACAGCGCCGAAAGGCTTCAGCAAACGCCTGCGAGTATTGCCCGCGCAGCTGCCGTCGCTTTCGGACGATGGCGTTTGCGCGGGGGAGGGGGGGGGGGCCCCTCACCAGGGGGAA
>NW_009595598.1:382-1307 GCF_000690535.1 Cariama cristata
CAGAGGCAATTTTACCTGGGTTTGAGGAAGCACCACAATTTACAAGTGTGATATTCTGAATGGGCAACTCACGTTTCTGAACTAACCACAAAACTGCCATAGAAAATTTGTTGTTGTTGGGTTGGGTTTGTTTGTTTGTTTGCTTTAAATCCCTGTGGAGGAAACAGAAGTATCCGCTGATATTCCATCAAATACAGATACCTGCGAAAGAGCCACGATCGCCTTCTTTCCACCACAAAACGTCTGCAACGTTTCAATAATTCCTCGGCGATCTCCTGCAACACCCTACTTTTCTTAATTACGCACTTTCATTGTGACATGTGCCGGCTCTGAAATCTACCTCAATTTCTTCGATTTTTTTCTAAAAAATCTTACAAACATTTCAATTAAAATATTATTTATATAGTGTTCACACACATCGGTGACATCAATTTCATATTTTACTCGCTGATATTTCGTGCACTCCAGTCACAACATTATTTCTTTTGGCGTTTTATTTAATTTACAGCGCCTGTACCTTCGAGACTCTATTTAAAAACAAACAAACAAACGAAACAAAATAAGCAAAAAAGAATCTCAGAGAAAAAAAAAAGAAAATAAAAACCTGATAAATTCTTGGTTGAACTGGGAAGCCCAAGATCTCTGTGTGCAACATGATGTACGTGGGATGTATGTAAGAGGCACACACACAAGCTCACAAATCAGGATCCATACACCTAAAGCCAAACCAAACACTTCTTCCACATACACAAACATGCCGTGACCCACACATACTTTAATTCCTACCAGCTTTGTCTGTTTTTCTTTTAACTGTTAATACGTAGCAGTGCCTTTGATAAAGTTGAAATCAGCTGCGAGGCGTTGACATTTTACAGTTAAGCGCGGTGCAATATTTAGTGTGGGGATTGAAACAAACCCAGAGCCG
>NW_009595598.1:1326-1541 GCF_000690535.1 Cariama cristata
CCCCCCGACGCCGGGGCGCCGAAAGCCCCGTCCCGTCTCCTCCCCGGGCAAGCGAAGCTGCAGCTGATTTCCCCACCGGTTTGTGGTTTCCACCAAAAATGACTCGACTCTCATGGCTCACAGCCTTCTCCTACACCACCCGTGAAACTTTCGTTCGTGAAAAAGTGCTTTATTATAACGAGGCGACCGTACCCACAAAGTCAAAGCGGGGAAAC
>NW_009595599.1:0-15568 GCF_000690535.1 Cariama cristata
CACTCTCCTCCTCGCTCCCCCACTCATTCTCACGCTCCCGCCTTTACTCTCACCCCCCACGCTTTCCCACTCACACCCACCCCCCATTCCCACTCCTCCACACTCCCCCTACTCGCACTCTGACACCCTTCACTCGCCCGTGCACTCCTCCACTCACACCCTCCCTCTCCCACTTCCCCTCCTCCACTCACCCCCTCCCTCTCCCACTCCTGCTCCCTCCCACTCGCACTCACTTGTCCCCCACTCACTCCTCCATTGATGCGTCCCCACTCATTCTTGCACTCGTGCTTCCCCACTCACACTCGCTCTTCCACTCATGCTCACCCCCGACTCACACTCCTTCCCCCATTCGTGGTCACTGGCGCACCCCGGCTCACACGCTCACTCCCCGCGCTCACTCCCCGCGCTCACTCCCCGCTCTCACTCCCCGCTCTCACTCCCCACGCGCTCACTCTTGTTCTCGCAGTGGGCACTTTTCCACTTGCACGTTCTTGCACTCCGTTGCACTCCGGCTCCTCGCGCTCCGTGCGCACGCTCAGCCCCCACTCGCAGTCCCGCTCCCAGGCACGCTCCCCCCCGCCGCCTCCTGCACCATCACACGCTGGCTCGCTCTTCCCACCGCTCCCCCTGACGGGGTGGGGAGGAGGAGGGAGAGGAAGGAGGTACATCCAGATGGAGGAGAGAGGTGGAAGGGAAAGGCACGAAGGAGGGATGGAAGGGAAGGGAGAGGAGAAAGGCAGGGAAGAAGGAAGGAAATGGGAGGCGAGAAAAGAGAGGGAAGGAAAAGGAATGGAAAGGAAATGGGAGGAAGGAGAAAAGAAGATAAAGGAAAAGGCAGGGAAGAAGGAAGAAAGGAAAGGAGAGGAAATGCAGGAAAAGGAGGAGGAAAGGCAGGAAAGAAGGATGGGTGAGGAAAAAGGAAGGCCAGGAAAAAGGGAAGGCAGAAAGAAACAAGGAAGGAAAGCAGGAGAGAAGGAATAAAGGGAAAGTCAGGAGAGAGGAGAAGGAAATGAGGAAAAAGGAAGGCCAGGAAGGAGGGAAGGCAGAAAGAAACAGGGATGGAAAACAGGAGAGAAGGAACAAAGGGAAAGTCAGGAGAGAGGAGAAGGAAAGAAGAAGGGAAGAGGGACAAAGGGAAGGAAAAAAGAAGTGCAGGAGGGAGGGAAAAGGAAAGGAGGAAGTGCGAGAGAAGGAAAAGGAAAGGAGAGAAAAGGGAGGAGGGGGGAAGAGGAGAGGCAGGAGGGAAGGAAGCAAATTTTGCAGGAGAGAAGGAAAAGGAAAGAAGGATGAAAGGAAATTTTGAAGGAAGATGAAGGGAAAAGGAAAGGAAGGATAAAAAGGAAAGGCAGTAAAGAAAAAGGCAGAAAAGAAATGCAGGAGGGAAGGAAATGTAGGAGGGAAAGGAGAAGAAAAAAGGAAGAGGAAAGGCAGGAAAGAAGGATGAAAGTGTGACGGAAGGAAGAGGAGAAGAGAGAATCCCAGAATTGATTAGGTTGGAAGAGACTTCTGGGATCATCGCGCCCAACTTTTGTCCTGAGACCACTGTGCCAGCTAGAGCATGGCTCTAAGTGCCACGTCCGGCCTTCTCTTAAAGAAGGAAAGGCTGGAAAGATGGAAAAAGGAGAAGGAGGAAAAAAAAAAGAAGAGGAAAGGCAGGAAAGAAGAGACAGGCAGGTGAAAGGAAGGAAAGGGAAACGCTGGAACAAAGGAAGGGAGAAGGAAGGAGGGAAAGGGAAGGAAAAGCAAATGAGAGAAGGGAAGAAGGCAGGAACAGGGTGGAAGGGAAGGCAGAGGGCCGTGTCCCACCGCGTGCTGTCGCTGCAGGAGAGCAAGGGCTACGACTTCGAGTCGGAGACGGACACGGAGAGCATTGCCAAACTGGTCAAGTACATGTATGACAACCGGGACAGCGACGACATCAGCTTCACCACCCTGGTGGAGAGGGTCATCCAGCAACTGGTAATGGTGGGGCAGGGTGCGAGGTGGGGACAGAGAGGGACACAAACGCCCCCCGACCCCAGGACAGTCAGACACACACACAATAATGGCTGTCCTCCCGTGCCAGGCTGGCCGCGGGACGTTCTGCGGCACACCTGAGGAGTGCTTTTGTCTTTCCTGCCTCGGGCAGTTCGTCTCAGACATACACTCGTTTGTCTTTAACATCAGTCAATACTCCTGCGAAAAATGTCCAAATTTTTGGGGGCGCAACAGCATCTTGAGGCAGCCAGTCCCTGGCATGTTGGGTGGGAGCATGGGACAGAGCGAAAATAAGTCCGTGCCTCCAGTTTTCCCTGAAAACTCCATCGGTAAGAGATGCTGACACCTTGTGGGAGCTTCCCTGCATCGCCTGGGCGCCCAGGGACGGGATCCAGCACTGTTTGCCTCGTCACCGAGCCCCTTGTTCGGGAGACGATTTCTCAGTGACTTGTCCGGCAGGAGATGTAAGAGCGGCAGACCAAGAGCGCGTTTTGGTGGCGGGTTGCGGTGGTTCACGTGTACAACCAGCGGCACCACTCCGCAGCAAACACCCCAGAGTTTCGGCACTTCTTTGACCAGATCTTTGCCTTTCCAAGTCCCCTTGCTGCCCTCTGAACTGCTGCCGGAGCGCTTGGGCGGGTGGCAGGGATGTCCGAGGGCAGTGTCTGTGGTTGGAGCTCAGCAGACTCGTTCAGGGGCTGAGGATGAGCAGCCTCAGGGCAGGGACACCCTTCCACAGCGAGGTGCCCGGAGCTCCCGGTGGTTCTGAAGACGGCTGCGAAGCCACCTGTTTGGTGTCGTGCTGGTTCACGGAAACACGGGTGCAGCTTCTGCACTGGGAATCCTGAAATGGTGGCCCAGGCCTCAAGCGAAGGGCTGAAGAGTTTGTGTTTCTCTTGTTCCAGGAAGGTGCTTTCGCCCTTGTGTTCAAAAGTGTTCACTATCCTGGGCAAGCGGTTGGTACCAGGTAAGTATTGCCGTGGGACTAACATTTCTGTTGCACCCTATACATTGGGTTGGTTTTGTCCCCATCAAGTTAGACGGCGTAGAGGTGGTTCACATCACGCTGTATAAGCTGGAGTGAGGGTGGCTGTTGTTTTTTGTTTCCTTTCTCTTGTTTTCCATCTATCATAACAGAAAATTCCCCAAAATGTTTTGAAAATTTCTCAGTGGCCACCTGTATCGCAACTGATCTGGAACAGCTTTGGTTTTTTTGTAGACTCTGGTTGAGAAAGATCTGAAAGCAGATGGGTTTATCTTTTCCTTTGCATTTGCCGTTGCGGCGGCATTTGGACAAGTCCTCTGTTTGACCTGAAGCTGAGCCAGCCTGGTGTTCAGGTTTTCTACGCCACTTTTAAATGTCGGCATCAGTCAGGTTGGTTTAACCATACATGTGCCTAGCACAGGATTTGAATTCCGGTGCCGATAGCGGTTTGTAGATACGTACAGTGAGCCGCAGTCGGCGCGTTCCTGGCTCAAGTGTCCGTGGGATTGCAGTTACTCTTGCAGAGTTTCTGCTAAACTTGAGACAGGTTCTTTATGTCCGTGCGTTGTGTTCATTCAGAGATTCTTTGGCTCTGTCTTGGGGGCTCCCGTGTTTGCAGCACCAACAGCTTATCTGGGAGGAGCTTGTCCGTGGTCGGTTCGGTTGCTGTGCTGGAGAAGAGCAGTCCCTTCGGGTCGGGTGATAAGGGGATGAATCTTTGGGCGCTGAGGGCTGTAACGCGGTGTCCTCTTGCAGGCGAGGCAGCCCCCTGCTAATAGGAGTGCGCAGCGAGCACAAGCTCTCCACCGACCACATCCCCATACTCTACCGGACGGGTAAGTGCGAGCCCCCCCTTCCCCACAGGAGCCACCTTCCCCTCGCGCTCAGACCAATGTACAAGCACTGAGTTTCACAAACAGTTGCGTGCTTTGGAATACATAATACACTTTCAGACTTTCATCTGTAAATTAAACCATTATAAAAAAGATAATTTTTCTTTTTAAGTAAGGTTTTAACCACATGCTATACCACCAAATACATGATTAGTCTCTAGTTTTATTAGCAAAGCTTATCAAAGTCTCTTTAATTGTCTGTTTAATATCTGGTTATTGCTTTCTGTGTAGTGTAGTGAAACAAGTGAGATAATCAGAATTCCTTTTTGATCAGAAACACCACGAGTGACACGCAGGAAAATCCACCCATCAGTCCACCCATCCCCTTTCAAACATTCTGACGTAATGCTCAGCATATGTGCAAAATTGATGACTTCGTGCAGGTTGATTACAGAAGGAAACAGTAAATTACCTTAACCCTCCCCCCCAAAAAAAAACCCAACCCAACAGAGTGAAACCCAATGTTAGGAGGCTGTTAATAATCCTAATGATCCTAACGCAGGTATTCTCCAAAATTCCTTCTGGAGTTCACGTCCTCAAAGAGCTGCATCCTCCCTCCTGGTCACAGTGTGAATCTGAGTTGCAGCTTCTGGTAGAAGCAGTAAGGTTGACCTGAGGTTGGAACTTACTTCCCATTGCTTGTTTATCAGGGTGAACCGTTTTTAATTCACATTAAGTACTTCATTTTTTTTAAAAGGCTAACCCATCACATGTGATGTGATGAACTAAGTTCACATCTGAAGCAGGAGAGGGCTTTTCTGTAGGAGGAAAGGATCTGATTCTTGGCTGCTGCAAACAACGGTGATTCCCCCCTCGGCAGACAGTGGCCCCAGGCGCCGACAGCTCAGTGGGTGAAATCTGTGCTCTTCCGCCGGGGGAGACGCCAACCGCAGTTTGTTGAAAGATGAACTGTGTGTGTGCTGTCAGGAGCTGGCTTACCTGAGTTCAATCGTTAGGCGAGGTTTTGTTTCTTTTTCCCAAACATATCTTTCAAGTCAGTGTAAAGTCTTGAGAGTAAAATTCTGAAGTCAAGTTAACCTTAATTCCCAGGGGCTTTAAGAACCAAAGTCCCTCAGCTTTGAGAGGAACTAAGAATTTTCTGAAAAATCGCCCCCCCTAGCCCGTTTTTTACTCTACCTGTGTTAATTCTCCATGTCGTCTCTATTCTTTGATTTAGAAGGGAAAAGATTACAAGATTATGCCTGTGTTGCTTCTAAATTCTAGTAAATGGGAGGTAGGTGCTGTAGAGAGTACAAGCCAAAGGATAAAAATCCAGGTTATCTATAGATAGATGGATGATCTACGGGCAAATCCATATGTAACATAACAACCATAACTGGCTCAATACTCACTGTAACTTTTTGGTCACGCCTTGGTCAGCTATACGTGTAGTGCATGTGTATGTGCACAGTAGGGACACATTCCCGTTACAGCTCAGTGCAGAATCTGTAATACAGGAAAGCAACGCAACGTAACAAAGTCAATGCAGGGAAATGTTCCGTTTTGAGAAACGACGTTTGCACGTTTTGATCACGTATGAGTGCTTCTGAGGGAGAACGGTCACTAACACCTTTGCTCTGCCCTTTCCCAACAACAAATCGGTCTGTCCTGTCTCAGCTCTACAATAAAGGAGTTGTTTTGCTCATTTACTGACTTAACTGAAGTGGAGGGCTCTTAATTGTTACTTACTGAGCCTTCTTACTGAGTATCAACACGAAAGCGGTACTTTTTCTTTACATTTTCATTTGCAGAATTATGAATGTAAACATCATGAGCTCTACTTACATGGCTGAATCAGATCGGTATCCAGCAGGTGAAATACAACATTAGAGCTTATGGAATAAATACAGAATAGGGTAACTTCCATGTTGTTGTTATTCAGCAATGGTCACGTTTTGGTAGATAAGCTGACTTAACCCACCCCCACCCCTTAACATACGGTGCACAATGACTGGTAAATAATTTTGTTTGAGGTCAGTGCTGAGCAGTAGGTGTTTCGGTCCTCATCTGCATTCCTGATGAGCTTTGCCACGGAGGAGTATTTTCTGCAGTTGAAGAGGAGGCGGAGGATTAGAGAGTATTGGGAATTGCCAGAGTGCTTCAGAAAGGACCTCTGGTGAAGCACAGAGCTTTTTTAAAGGCTTAGTACAAGGTTTTTAGAGGTTGACTCTTAACCCTGTGACCCTCAGTACACCTAGATACTTCCCTGGCGATAGCATTGGGCTCACAGCAGTTTACCAGCTGTACAGGTTTTGGATCAGAATGAGCGGTTGTATCAGATGGCCCAGGAACAACGCCGAGTACTTAATCATGGATTTCCTGATCTGTGCCTGAATGTGTTAGCTCAGCCAGACAGAAAACAGGTTTGGGTTACATCTGCCAGTGCTCAGTGGAACAGTGGGGTTGCACAGGTGGCGGTTCTGACAGAATTTCCCAGTGCCGAGAATAACGGACAAAGGAAGAGCAATCCCGTTCGATTTCTCAAAGCCTCAGGGAAGTTAGTGAAACAGGAGAAACTTAAAATGATAAACAGGGCAGATTCAACCGGGAAAATGTTGGTAAATGTGACTGCTCATAAAGCAGCTCGAATTCCCTTCTCCTACTGGAGCCAGACATAAACTTCCATTTGGATTTTTACTGGTATTTTCCTCTAAACTTAAAACTCTGCGCTGGCATTACACTTGCAGACTTAATTCAAAAGCACATAAAAACCTTGCAAGAAAACTGAGAAAGGGCTCATCAGTAAGACGAGTGCTGGTATGCCGCCCTCCTCCATTGCCGCTGTTCAATTTACTGTGACCGCTCGTAGTGATGAAAATGGGGCTTCCTGTTGGTACCGGGCACTGGGACCACTGGTCGAGACTGAAATTGCAGCTGTGCTCCGGATTTGTCAGTGCGTGCAGTACCTAATCCTCGCGTCTTCTAGGTAAAGACAAGAAGGGAGGTTGCAACCTGTCTCGTGTCGACAGTACCACCTGCCTTTTCCCTGTTGAGGAGAAAGCTGTGGAGTACTACTTTGCCTCTGATGCTAGGTAATGTTTTTCAGTATCTTTTAGCGTATATAAAAATACCCTGTTTAAAGCTGAGGCCTTGAACAAGAGATGGGGAGGCTGTGGTTTCTTTATGAATAAAGTAAATTATGTATATGTGGCTGTTACTTTACAAACATTAACCACTTACCATATGCGGCTCGGAAAGAGACGGGTGGATTAGATGAGAGTTTCTGTTAAAGAAATGAACACTGGCTTTGGAATAGTGCTGTTAGCCTCCTTCAAGCGCATCGGTTGATAAGATTTCCAAGGTGAGCGATGGGAAACCTGAGAGAGTACTGACCGAAAATAACAGGACAGATGCTAATTATCAGGATAGTTGTGTTGATTCTCCAGGGATCTCTGCACACGTGCAATTCCCTGATCGTCAAAGGTAGCTCATTTTAATCCCAGGGGAGGGAGGAAAGACTAACTTGACAGCAGCCTTACCAGAGCTATTGGTTTTCTCTTTATTAGGAAAATGAATGCTTGTTCCAGAAATGTAAAAAAAACTACTGCTGTGGTTGACTTGCACAGCTCTTCTTGTCAGAGCATTTTGAAGAGTCTTAGGACACCCTGATGTGTTCTGATTTTAGAGAGCTTTTCAGTGACTTGCCCAAGGTCAGAACAAAAGCTACTAAAATAGGGAGGTGATATATTTCGCTACAGCTTGCCTTGCTCAACTAAGAGAGAGTACACACTAAAACTTGGCCAAAGATTTTAAACCCCACTGGCATTTCCAGTATTGACCTCCCCCAAGTAAACTGCAGGCAGGGAAGGTATTCAATAGTACCTAATTCCTGGAGTGCTTCTAAGCAGATCTCGGAGGACTGTAACAGGTGGCCAAGCTGTGCCCAGTTCTACAGATGGGGAAAATGAGGTGGAGGGAGGGACGATGGCTTTCCACTGGGAAAACCAAGAAAGGAATCTGCACCTGTAGTTGAGCACCCTGTGGGCTAGGGCAAATTACTGTCTTCCTGACTTCCACTCTCTAGCTCCTAACGGTTAGATCATATCGTTGCACATGCTGCTTTGTCTCAGGAATTCATAGTTTCTTCTTCAAGCAGGCACTGAAATTAATAATGAGGTAGGTGGAAAAAATCCAGTTATATTGGCAGTGTGGAAATGTACTTTACAGTACTAGTCTTATTTTAAAAGAAATTCCATTGAAATGAGTAACTTTCTTGAATCAAAGTTGTGTATGGGATTATAAATAGGGCTGTAGCCCTCATCTTTCTGTGAAGAATAATGTCTCACGGCAAATGATTTATGCTTTTATAGTGCTGTCATTGAGCATACCAACAGAGTGATTTTCCTTGAAGACGATGATGTAGCAGCTGTGGTCGATGGCCGTCTTTCCATCCACCGGATTAAACGCACAGCAGGCGATCACCCTGGACGTGCTGTCCAAACCTTGCAGATGGAACTTCAGCAAATTATGAAGGGTAAAATCTTTTGGATGTCACCTGTGAAGATGCACAGGGCCTCCCTGGAGTCACGGAATAAGTCAGGCTGAAAAAGACCTCCGGAGGTCATCTGGTCCAATCCCTGGGCTAAAAGCAGGGCCAAGTAGCTCAGAGTGTTAGTGGGCCTTGTTGAGTTGAGTTTGGAGCATCTGCAAGGACAGAAACCCCACAGGCTGTCTGAGCGCGTGTTCAGGGCTTTATTATCCTCACGGTGAAAAAAGTTGTCCTTACATCTGATGGGACTTTCCCTCTAGCTGCTAACACCGTAAGGGGAATTTTGGGGCAGAGAATTTTGCCTCCTGCTTGGAGGTGTCCATTTTTCCCAAGGCTGATCCCTAGCAGGCTTGCTGTTCCAGATCTGACCCTTCATTGACACATTCTAGTAACTGGAATCTAGCTCTTGTGATGAGCTGATGCTTTGGCAGAAAAGGAAATACCAGCTTAATAAATCTCTGACTGGTAAGCGGCCTGTTAGTGACTCTGGTCAAAGCTTTTCCCTATATATGTAGGAAAAATGTAAATTAGCAGGAGGTAATTTAAAGTGTTCTCAATTGGTTTGTTTGTTTCTTTCTTTTATAGGTAACTTCAGCTCATTTATGCAGAAGGAAATTTTTGAACAGCCAGAATCTGTCGTTAATACCATGAGAGGAAGGGTCAACTTTGATGACTACACTGGTAATGGAGATTAAGCCTCCCTTGTTTTTGACAGCTCAGTATCTAGTCGTCGTTATTCACAGTCGGTATAGAGGGGGAAGTAGGTGATGACATGCTGGTGTAAGACGATGCGCATGTCTCACAGGGAGCGCTTCCAGAATGACGTGCGCTGGTGGCAAGATTATTTTTGTGATGTTTTTTCTTGCAACGTGGTTGATGGAGATTGTAGCATGCTGGGTGTTAGCATCTTGAGAATTTCTGCTACCTGGCCGCCCTAATTTTTCTCTCTGAATCTTGCTTACAGTAAATCTTGGTGGGTTGAAGGATCACATTAAGGAGATTCAGAGGTGTCGTCGTTTAATCCTTATTGCTTGTGGGACAAGTTATCATGCTGGAGTTGCGGTAAGTGGTCAGTCTTGATCTGCTTGCGAACTGTAGCTAGAATTGAACAGCGGGCGCGGTGTTGTATGCGTTGAGCAGGTTAAGGATTGATTTCAGGTTAAGGGTGAGCAAGTGCACGCTGATGAATGAAGACCCTTTTGAAAGCTGCGTACAACAGACTTTCAATTCACCAGCAACAGCAGTAGGAAATAAAAGCTGAAGAACCTGAATATTTATGAAAAACATTGCCTGTGACTTTCATTGCTACAGAAGGCTTTAAAAAACAAAACCTGCTCTGTCGTAAAAGACAGTTGGCAGGGGAAGAGACAATGCAAGAGCAGAATGGAGATGTTGCAGCAAGGTAGGGGCTGCCGTGAGCAGACAGGATTTCCTCCTTTGCTACTTAGGCAGACAGCGATGGCGCCGGCTTAGAGACATCTCTCTGCTTGCCCAGCACAGCGAAGAGGTTTCGCTTTGTACCCTACGGAAGTGCTGGCTGTGCATCGTTTTGTTTCGTCAGGGTCCGACCTAAGCATTGGTTAAAACTTGATGGCTGTAGATGAAGCCTTTCTAGATTGTAGCTTGGCAGCCCATCATGTTGCAATTAAAAGTACTCTACAACTTCAGAGAGAAATCCTTTAGCTTCTCTTGGAAATGCTACAAAACACAGCTATGTAAACTGATTTACAAGGACCAGAAAAGAAAATTTTTGTTCATCTTGGCTAGCTCTGTAAGATAATGTTAACAGTAATACATCGACTAGCCAAAACAAGTTTCTGGCTTGGCCTGGATACGGGCACTGGTTTCCGAGTTCTTCAGTAATACAACAAGTTAGAGTATGATAGAAGGACACCTTGTATTATAGAATATATACGTAGTATTACATAATAAGTGAGACTTACTTAAGAACAATCTACATGCATGGGAGGAGTTGGCCTCACAGGCTTTTTGTGATGCCAAAAGCAGGGTCAGTTTTCCCCGGGGTAGCTGTGTGACTTGAGTGTGGCTATACTGAGTAATTAGAATATAATCCAGCACTAATTTTCACATGGTATTTTGATAGTAATATTTTCCAGTGTGTGGCAAGTAGAAAGTTTTTTTCTGTACTCCAAACACTTGGTTTTCTAAACATGATGTAATATGTAACTTTCTGACATCTCCTTTTACCAGACCCGCCAGGTTCTGGAAGAACTGACTGAGTTACCTGTTATGGTTGAACTAGCCAGTGACTTCTTGGACAGAAACACCCCTGTCTTCAGAGATGATGTTTGCTTTTTCATCAGCCAGTCAGGTACGGTCTCATTTTACCACCCACTCGCTCCCCTCTTTCCTGGAAACGTTAGCTTGGGAGGAAAAAGGCAGTAGGGCCAAATTCTTGGGCTTGCCTGTAGGATTGCGTGTGGTACGCGTGAGAGAAGCAGCTGGCACACACATACCAGAGATGGGGAAAAAATAGAGAGGTTCTCCTCCTGTCCGTCTACGTGCTGGTGCAGGATTTTGTTTAGCTGAGTCTTACATATGATAACAGTAGTTTTGTTTCCTTTCTCTGTGAGGAAATACTCCATCAATCGACAGACTGGGTAAAGGCAACTCAGTAGTTTCTTTGGGATAGTTTTAGTTCTCTAGGTAAAGCACTACCAAATACTGAGCTGTATGGTGAATCAGACCCATAAAAGAAATTAAACTGTTACACACAAGTACCAAAACCACAACAACCTCGGAATGGAATATGAGATAAAAGACACGCTTAAGCATAAAAACCCCCCACAAAGCAGTGATCTATATTGCATTCAAAATATTTTCAAAGACAACTGCAATACAAAACTACAATATTTCTTTTCCTCTTAGTTGCATTTACCATTGTAGATTTTCATAACTGACCTTCAGCTTTGATACTAAAGCTAGTTATTTTTTCTCCGGGTTAAAATACTCTTTTGGTAGCAATTTTTTTCTTCTCAGTATCGAGTAATTCAGAATATCCTCTCTTTGTAGGGGGCTTATGTTCAAGTTTTCCCTCGGTTTTTGGAATACATGTGCAGATGCTGCTTCTTCCCCTTAGAAACTGTACTTGTCCCAAACTAACAGGGAACACGACTGAGAGCACGCTAGGGGTTGCGTCTTACCCCTGAAGTGTTGGATGTGGCGAGCTAACAAAGATTTTCCTGGAACCCGAGCCTGGTCATCAGGCAATACAAAACCAAAGTAAATACTAGCTCAAATAACCCCAGTTCCCCCCACCCATAAATCTGTTTTTCTAGCCTTAGATTCCCACCCTACACGGCTTGCTTTTAGTGTTGCAGTATGCAGAGCAGTTTTTATGCAGCGGTGTACTGAAGAAGTGTACGGAACTGACCTTGGGTTTCTTGTTCTCTGTTGTGACCTTACACGTGCAGGAGTGCTCAGAGGTGTGTCCTTTTAGGACAAAAGCAAACTGGTAACACTAGATGGAATACACGGTACCTTCTATTCCTAGTCCCATCTCTGGAGCTCAGCTCGCAAGGCTGGGATCCTCGGTGCAAGGCTTCCTTTCCCCTCCTATCGTGTTCATTTAACCCAGCTTGTTCTGCTGTTTTCTATCGAGAGTTTTTGAATCAACACATTAAGAGAATTCCTATCTAAGCCAGCTCGTGTTTGCGTAGTGCAAACAATTTTGAGCAGGGATGATTAGCTTTAGACGTAACCTCTTTGATAACAGATTTTGCAAGCTCTCGTGTTGTGGGTTAGCACCATCAGCCAAACAAGTCCGTGAGTTTCAGTGGCGATAAGGTGGTGGGAGGACTCAAAAGGCTAGCTGTAACTGAATGCCATTGCGTCCGCGGTACGCTTCAGCTGGGTTATGTCCAGAGGTCCCTAATAGATGTTTTCCCCCCACCCTGCCCTTCCCCAGGTGAATTTTTATTTACCAGAAAAAGGAAGAAAATTGGAAAAGGAAGAAAGTTGGGTTTTGTTAAAGAACATACACTTGAACTGCCCTCTCCCCCTCTTTTTTTTATTTCTTTTTGGTAACCATAGCAGAATACTGACTTTCCCTTACACCAAATAACTATTGTTAGGTTTTGTGTTCTCTAGATTTCACCGTCGTCTTTGTAGGGTTAAACCACACTGTGCCAGGGCTGAAATAACTACAGACTCCTTTGACTTGCAGGCAAATACAAACCTCTGAGATTCACAGATTTGACATCTGCAGTGACAGCAGTAACCAGTACTGAGCTGCAGCATTGTCAATACCTGTCTTTTCAGGTGAGACGGCAGATACTTTGATGGGTCTTCGGTACTGCAAAGAGAGAGGAGCCTTAACCGTAGGGATAACTAACACAGTTGGCAGCTCTATATCACGAGAGACAGATTGTGGAGTCCATATCAATGCAGGACCAGAGATCGGGGTTGCCAGTACCAAGGTAAATCACAGGTTTATAGACCTCACTGGTTATTATTATCGTTGTTGTTGTTACTGAAACTCCTCCTGAAGGTGTTGGCTAGAGCGTGGGTCCTCTGTTAAATGCTTTCTGTTCCCTTTTTACCAGTTGCTGTTGATGATTATGTAGTTAATGACCGTGTGCCCAGCAACGCTCTTCACTTTCTCTTTCTTGTACCTTGCAAAGGGCTTTTATTTTTCTTTTTTTTGGTAAATGAAATATTCTAAGCATTGAAAACAAAGGGGTCTCGGAGGGAAGATTTCCCTAAGAGGCAAGAATTCTCTCCTCTTTGCCATCACTTGTCTTGAGGTACAGGCTCGGTTTAAACTAAGTTCTAAAGACGAAAAAGGAAATTAAAAGACAAGTTTATGGAAACTTTGACCACACGTAACTGCCCTTAATGGCACTGCTTTACTAAACAATGTGTGGTATTAAAACTATACTTTCAGCAAATGGAGAATGCTCTTTTACAGAAAACCAGTATTTGTGCCCGCCTAACAGAATTATTCTGTGGCTGATATATCTGGCTACGTGTGATACAGTATGAAATAACTTGCCTTGCTGCATTTCATTTTGATGAAGTGCTTCTGCATGGTGAAATCTGCTTTGATTTAGTTATATTTAGAGGCGAGATGATGTCAATCTGTTACATAAATTCAGCCAAAAACCACATTTGAGTTTAATAGTTCATTGGGGAATTTGATCATGGAAAATTCATGAGTCTCTTACAAGAAACTCTTGAACAAGTTGTTTGTCGCTGGGTTGTTTTCACATCGCCAACGTTACAGTTTGGAGATAAGTGAAAATGGCATTTTCCCTCTGGTGATGTGGGGAATTACCACAGTTGTGCATATATGAAACATGAACTTGAAAAGATTCTGCCCTAAGATGTCCAGAACTTCATTTTGAGAACATATTATAAACAACCCAAGCATTGTTAGCATGACTGTTTGGTGACATTTACTTCGGTAACCTTCAGCTGCACCAAAACGAAGTAGATCCCATTCCGTATCAAACTCCGCTAGTCAGCATAACTGAGGCTTTTCTAGATTCCTTCAGAGCTATTTAAGTCCTCTCCAATAGAGCAACATGAAAGTTTGTTTGATCATTGTTTAGGAAGGGACAGAAATACTACGAACCTTAATCTTATTTCTGAGCAACTTCAGTCCCAGGCTGGCACCACAGACCATTTCATAACATTTGTCTTACAAGGACTTCAGAGGCTAGACGTTGCAATAGCTGTTTGATACTTTGCCTCAAACATTTTTGTGACTGGAATTGCCTTGACTTGAGCACTAATTTCACTTGCCTGTGCAGCTGACGTTTTCCCCGAAGTCAGTGAGACCAGTCACTATGGTCTTAGACAAATATGGAGCCTCACCAAGGTGAAGAGTTCAGAATCTGTTCTTAAAGAAGGGTGGGTGGGAAATCACTCACCTTTTCAGCTGCCTTTGTGTTCCTCGGAGCGCGGTCCAAAAAGACTTCAGCCAGCTGTCCCGTTGCGATGGTCAGATGGTGGTGGTGGACTTCCACTGTTCACCTCCGCTTAATGGATCTGCCCATCTTCAGTGTTTTCAGCATTTACTTGCAGTAAAGGAGGACACAAGTATGGTCACAAAATAGGATTTAATAGTCACCAGGGAATCTTAGAAATACTCCATTTTGCTTGTTGTATCTTAATCTCTTGGAGTACAAGGAGATTGTGCCATTCCATGCCGCCATTTGAGATTTGCTCAAATGAGATTTGCCATGTTCATCTTCGCTACTTAATTGGAATGAAATGCCGTTTGGTACCAGGTTAAGAATAAGTCAACAGCTAATCTAAGGATTCTACGTAGTGAGTGACAACCATATGGTTACTGTCACAATGATGTGTTTTCTCTCTCTCTCCCCTCCTTACTAGGCCTATACCAGCCAGTTTGTCTCTTTGGTGATGTTTGCTCTGATGATGTGCGATGACAGAATTTCTATGCAGGAAAGGCGCAAGGAAATCATGCGTGGTCTAAAGGGGCTGCCAGGTAGGAAACTGTTGCGGTTATTGCGTCCCACCAAGTGAAACTCGGTAGCACAGATGAACTTCAGCAATGCCTGAATTTTACTTTGCAAGACTGAGGGGATCAGACATGTGCAACGCGGCTATCGGCAGTAACTTTCGCCACCGCATTCTCTCTAATGTCTTTACACCGCTAAACTGGACTATTAAAACACTGAGTCCAGTTTTTATGCAAGCCACTGCTATCTGTGTTTATGAAGTATAAACAGTATATACGGTTTGAGAGGCACAGGTATATAACCACACACAACTTGAATTCTTCCCTTTCTTTCTAGATTTAATTAAAGAAGTGTTGAGCATGGATGATGAGATCCAGAAGCTAGCCACAGAGCTGTATCATCAGAAGTCTGTTCTCATCATGGGACGTGGCTACCATTATGCTACATGTCTTGAGGGAGCTTTGGTAAGAGATTTCTTTATTTACAGCTGGTTAAAACACACTTAGTGATGGACTTCAGATTTCCGCACAGGAAACAACACGTGGCTACAAGTTGTTTTAAAAGCAGCTAACAGCTATGGCCTGTCGGCTGAGGTACTGGGTCAAAGAGCTAAAACTCACCGTAACGCTGCTGAGACTACCGTTTAAAAATACCCAAGTCGCATCGCAGCTCCAGGCTACAGTGGGTTGAAAGGGTGTATTTTCTGCATTCACACTGGGAATGCTTTACTGTGCCAGGCCGGGCACCCTAATAAAATCAGTTCTTTGAACTGTTG
>NW_009595599.1:15593-44273 GCF_000690535.1 Cariama cristata
TCCAAAACTGAGCGTGTACTTTCTAAAACCAGATATTGCGGTTTTTATGTTTGAGGAGATTCCTGTTGTTGTAAGCGCTGTCACCCACTGACATGCAAACGCATCCTCTTTGCGTTTGCATGTCCAGTTCGAGACCATGATGGTAGATGTGTTGGCTGATGGCAAATCATAAGGCCTGTGGTGGATTTGGCGTCAGAACTGTAAGTGTTGATGGCCTGCAAGCTGCTCAGCCCAGGTGCACTACTTCGATCTAGGTTTTCAGGCTGGCTTGTCTGCGTATTGGATCTGAGGACAGCCATAACACATTTTTATAAAGTTACAAAGAAAGTGGAAGGAGATGGTTAAAAAAAATTACAAGTTTGCCCAAAGCTTTACAAATGATTTTTTTCCCCTATCTAGAAAATTAAAGAAATTACCTACATGCACTCCGAAGGGATATTGGCAGGTGAGCTGAAGCACGGTCCTCTTGCGCTGGTGGACAAGCTCATGCCCGTTATCATGATCATCATGAGAGACCACACATATGCCAAGTGCCAGAATGCTCTCCAGCAGGTCATTGCACGGCAAGTAAGTACCTGTAAAAGTTTACAGTGCATCAGAAATGTTGCTTTTAATATAAAAGCAGTTTACAGGGCACCCAAACTGCTTGTTTCAGTGTCACCGCCTAAAATGTGAATTCAGTAGATAGTCTGGGCATTTCAAGTGCAATTTTTGCATCAGATTGCAGAAGCCTGGTGGGGCTTGTTTACCCCTTAAAATATGCTACAGGGATGCCCATGGGATGCTAAGCTGTTTTGTTCTAAATTAAGTAAAAGGTTCTTGCCGCTGGCACTCTGAACAGAAGTGAGAAAAGAACCTTCCAGACGTGTTTTTCTTCAACATTTCCCTTTGTTGCAGGGGCGACCTGTTGTGATTTGTGATAAGGAAGACATCGAGACGATTAAGAACAATAAAAGAACAATCAAAGTTCCGCATTCAGTGGACTGTCTGCAGGGGATCCTGAGTGTTATCCCCCTTCAGCTTCTGGCTTTCCACCTGGCAGTTCTCAGAGGATACGACGTAAGTACAGTGTGTTCCTTCCCCTTCTGCTCTCGTGTTTGCTATCTGCAGGTCTGGAAAAGACGCGTTGGGTGATGTTGGAAGTCTGTGGGGGTTGTCTGTATAATTGCTTGAGCTGCTGGAGCGACCGGGTTAAATGGTAGACCTGGCAATTACGGAAGCTTCTCATGAACAAAACGTGAAGGCAGTTTAGTACGTTTGGCCGAGCCTTGTGCAGTTTGAGTTTGGACATGTGTCTGTTTTCTGGTACGAGCGTACAGTTTCTGGAGGGCTGGTAGGAAGCCAAAAGGAAGGTAACAATCCACAGAAGGATGTTGGACAAACAGAGTCTGTCTGTGTTAGGTATTTGATCTTAATACAGACACTGGCCGTGACCTTTTATCATTTGAGCACTGTAACAACGTAGACTAAAGCGACTAACTCCTTAGTTCTTGACAGAGGAGTCAGAACAATTAGGCTTATGGACTTTTTCTGCACCAGTGGTCCTAAATTAACAGTTCAGTCGTTTTCAATTTAAACGCAGAACAAATGTTCCACACATTACAAAGTTATACACAAACACAGAAAGTGTGTAAATACTCACAAGCATGTTCTTTCTCCTCCCTCTCTGCAGGTTGATTTTCCAAGAAATCTGGCCAAGTCCGTAACTGTAGAGTGAAAGATCATCTGAATCATAGGGGCAAAGGGGAATTAAATGAAAGACTTTTTTTGGTACCAAAATAACTCGATTTTAAAGTCCCCTCGGTAAATCTTATTTTGGTAAATCATTGTTTGTGTATAAAATCACGGTAATTCCATTACATTAGTGATTGTCAAATTGATTCCACACGCTACGTCAATAGCTTTGGGCTTTTTGGGTTTTTTTGAACAATAGATTTCCATGACAGATGTTAAACGGTTTTCTTTAAATATTGCTGAGTCTTCTAGGTAAGGGGCCCTCCAGTTTACTTTAAGATAATGTCATTGTTTCTTATCCAGTGTGGCTCGCTCCAATTGTCGATGAGAAACCACTGAATGAATTGCCTGTCATGCCCTCAGGCAGTGAAGCAGGATACCTGAATATACAACCGGAACAAGAGCTGTTACTGGTCATGCTTGTGCAGATATCTTAACAGTGAACGAAACTGTAAACAAGCATTTGGGGTAAATTTCTGCCTCATGTACAAAAGGGAATTCAACTGACCTGTCACAACCTCCTAAATTTTAGGCACGTGATAAATGTGCTAAGAAAATAATGTTGCCTCAGAAAGATTTTTATCAACGCCAAATACCTAGCAAGTGACAATCTTGTAGACTCGCTGGGCCGCGGCGCGCTGCGTAACACCAGCGTAGCCCGTGAAGACAGTGGGACTCGCGCCTTCAAGTGTAAATGGAAGCAGTGGCTGACGCAGTATGGATGCTTACCAAAGCGGGGGGAAAGAGAGGGGTATGAACAGTGCTCAGTTTGTGCTGGCGTTTTGTTGTCGCTGTTGTTTTTTGTAGAAGTCTTCCCGTGTTGACAATTTTTCCCCCTGAACTGAGCACTGTGGCACTACAAACACATCCTAAGGAACCAGCTTTATGCTGCTGCAGTTCACTTACTAGTCTGAATGCGTAGGGGAAAGTTTCTACCTTGTATCTCCCTGGCACTAAAGCTCCCTTTCTGAGGCTTACTACAGTAGCCAAAGTCCCGTAAGGAAAGCATGGGTTCTGCTTTACTTGGGAGCAGTTCCTATGTGACTTGTGTCAAATTCGGCTGGTTTAAAATTGGAGGGGATAAAAAAGGCTCAAGAGACACAACAGAAATATATGTCTTGGTAATAGTGGTATAACAAGCTTGCAGAGAATCAGAAATTACACAGAAAATATGCCTTCAAGACTTAACACTGACTTTTTCAAAGTCGTTAAAAGGAAGTTAGCTATGTATTTCCTAATGCAAAAAGGTGAATTTCCTACCAGCTTGATGGGGTTTGAATTAGCTTTGCACACGCACTATAAAAAGAACAATACGCTACAAGGCGTAAAGCAATGCTTGCCAGGTGCTGGTGAATATTCCCGGCACGCGCTGCCCCCGAAGAGTTGCTTTAACAAATGCCGTGCGTGGGGACTGCCCACTGCCCTTCGAAACCTGGCTCTCCTTGCACAGGACGACTGTTGCTAAGCGGCAGCAACGCAGGCTGACTCGTACCATCGAAGGTGACTGCTCAGGCCCAGGCGTTTCCAAAGACCGTGGCTGTAGCAATAAAACCGCACTAACTATTCAACTTCGATTCAGTATCAGCTCACGGCTTAGTTTTATCATGAGAATGAAATGCTGCATGCCTGGAAACAGTTTCTCAAAGCCAATATGTGCACGTTTATTAATACATTGTATTCAGACTACTAATTTATGAACACATTGAGCTGCCAGTGTCTGTTTAAGAACAAAGTAGTAAATACTGCGTTTTTATTTATACAGCATTTGCTTACGAGGCACCGACTCGTAACAGTTACGTGCCTCTGCCTAAACATGACCAGTAGGCTTCCCTGCTTCATCTGAAGACAGTTCCTCTTCCTCCTCCTCCCGCTCAGCTTGCTTAAGGGAAGAGAAACTCTGCAAACCTTTCATGGGGAGGGCTGGAACCAAGGCAGGGTTCCCCCCCGTATCCCCCCCAGGCAAAGGACTTGCAGTATCACATCCAGTGTTCTCGTTAGCATGGGATCTCATGTGATGAAAGAACCCTGCGAGAGAATTATTTTAAGATCTTTTTCTCCTGTTTTGCTCAGAAGAAAAGCAGCAAGCATTGCTTTTATCTAGCCTTGTACAGATGATTGTCCGCTAGCTTACCAAGTCTCCTAGCAAAAAGGATGGTAGACATCCCTGTTAAAATACAAGTTGCTGTTCAGTAAAAGTTCAATAACGCAGGCTGTTAAATATGTATGAAAGTAAGTTGTATACCAAGAGGACCAAAGAAGAGGAGTCTAAGTTAGAAATGTAAGTCTGACACTACCATGTCAGGTGTAACTGTACGGATACTGCTGACCTGTTTGGTTTTATGCTGTGATAGACAAATCCTTATTCTTTGTAATTTAAGGCATTAAAACTCGTGACAGATTCTTCATTGTCAGAAGTAAAGGTAGCATTCGCCCCCTGCATTCTGCAAGTTGCCCGAAGCGTATAAAACTGCCTGCCAAAACAGAGGTTTAGTCGCTACTTGCATCTAGGCTGTCGGACGTTGTAATGCTTGATATCAAAGAATGCTGTGGAGCACACTTGCTGTGAAGAATTTTTCTGATGAGCATGGTAGGGAATCCGTTAAGCATCTCATTGTTGTTAATTGCCATGCCTGTGTGAAGTGAGAATGTATAAAGGACTCTTCTTAGCTTTCCTTACCTCATTTCGTCTAGATGTGTTGCATTTTGATGAACAGATGATGTTTCTCTTTTCCTTAGACAACTTTTAGAATGTCTTGTGGTATTTATTAACAGCCAGTCAGTCTTCTGCTCTCCAAAATGAATGTTTTGCTTACTGAGCCAGTAAAATTCCCTTCTCCCTAATTGAGGTATTTAAAAATTCAGGAGCCCTGTCACTAAAATTGAGCCACAGGTAAATACAGATAAAGGCCTTTGCCATTTGGGATAGCAGCTGCCTATTACTGCGTATTTTTGTCAGAGTTTATTTTGATCCTCATCTATGTCTACAGAGGCTTAAAGGGAAGCACACGCCCGTAGATCTTAGGGTTTTTTAATTACCAAAGACCAGAGGACTTCCATCTCAGCACTTGTTGTTCCTGCCCAACAGATCTCAGGCAAATTCCACACCAGACACAGTAGGAAATTAAGTCGTACGTGGAATACACTTCTGTGAGAAAGGTTTTCCCTCCTAGCTCTACTGAAGGAAGCCTATAGACAGTTATTTCCTGGATTTGTCAGATGAGTACGTACTGCCTGCGTGCATATTCTCACCAAGAGCCCAAACCAGTATCTGGGTACCTGTGTCCTTGTCAGGTGCACCAATGACATAGCAAATGCCGTCTCCTTTTGAGCGTGCTCTTACTGACTTGAAGGTAATGACGTGCCACTAACACAGGGACGCCCTTCTACCCAGAAAGCTGCCTTGACAGCGGTATTTGTGAAGTCTCAACCCCTCTGCACTGAAAGAGCTGAAAGCTTCACACAGGCCATTTCCGAATCAAGTGGGAGGGAGCTCATGGACATGACACGATATGTAATCAGCCTTAAGACTAGCCTAGACCCACTAGGTTCGGTTAAGCTGCTGATTGAAACGTTTAAAGGCATAAGGAAGACCAACACATTAGTGCAAAATGAGGCTTTTCTCCTCTCTGGCCGTCACTAGTAGTCCTTGACCCCCCAAGTAGGTGCCTGGCGGCAGCAAGTCAGGTGGAGGGAGGGACTGAAGTAGCCCGTCAGTGTTTAGCTGTGGCTAATTTTAGATCCTACCTGAATGTACCAAACTTGCCTCAAAGCATGGAGTTCCTCCTCTACATCGGAAATGGGAAGACGAAGAAACAAAGAAGAAGTATTTCGTTTTAATAAAGGAAAGAAAACTATTTGCCTTCATTTCAGTTTATGTAAATAGACATTTGAAGTGGCAGATACCACCATTTCTTCCCTTTAGACCTATTTGCCTCTGCTTGTACATACTCTGCTGGCTTGGTTTGTGGGGACCAGTCTGTATCTTGTTTCCTGTTCCGTGCTGTCTGCAGAAGATGTCTTTCTTTTGTCTGTAGTGTTTTATAATTTGGGGTTTGTCTTTTTGCTTACTTTTTGTATCTCACCCTTTGAATAAAATCAAGTGCCCTACATTAAACAAACGAACGGAATTACTGGTCTTTAGTGAAATCCATTTAAGAACAGGTAACCCCTATGAAAGTTAAGCGGAAGAACAGAGGGCTTAACTCGCCTCTCTCCTAACCGGCCAGGCTTTTTTTCATGTCTGAGATGATGACAGAATATATTCCAGCTGCCCTTTCCTAACCGTGGTTTTGCCACTAACCAAGAAGACAGCCCATAAAATACCCCTAAGGCACAACAGTAGGTATTACCTTCTGTACCTTAATTCTCATAGAACTACCCCTTTTCTATCACTAAGCAAGACAAAAATCGCAGCCAGCAGAGCCCGCCCACAACCCATGCTTAGTGAATATTACTCATGGTTTCTTTTCCAAGAAGGAAACCTGTTTGGGTAACGTACAGACGGGGTGCTTTGCAGACCCAGCAGTGGAGGACTACGACACAGATGCTGAGACAGTACAATTAAGTGCACATTCTTGTAAGACAACAGCTGGGGGCTTAAAGATTGTTCATGTCTAAAAAATGCCTGGGTAACGTTGTAAGAGAAACCCACAATGACAAAAGACTCTGAAATTCTACCCCTCCTCCAGTCAGAGCCATCCGTGGATTAATTTCCTCGGGGACCTTCACCTCTCCGGGGAAGAACATCAAACACGATCATTTAATTTCCTAGGTAACATGAGCAGCTTGGACTTGCTCTTCTCACAAATACCTTTCCTATACAAGTACCAGTATTAAAAGGTCACCAGGCTACTTTTTAAGGCTTATTGCCTTGAAACAGTGCACATATGTCCTTACCGTCACAATAAAAGTCGGTGACTACGTAGATGGGAGCGAGGCTGTCCACTTTTGCTTGCTCTGACCTGTAAAAAAACCATGGCAGTTCCAGCTTGTATTACAGTCATAAAAATGGGTCAAGCAGCTCAAGGCTTTAGGCTTCCGTTGCCATAGCTGTACGTCACATCTGCGTGGGACGCCGAAGGAGGAGGGAATATTGCAATGGATCGGCACGGAAAGCTGACTGTGTGCAGAAGCTTCCCGAGGTGACTCCAGGGCTGCACCACCCCCAGTCCTTCGGTCGGCACAAGACGCCCGTTCTCAGGCTCTACACCGCAAAGCAGAGAGTTGCGATTCTCCTCAGGTGCTGTCACAGGGCTGGCTGCAGCTCCAGTCACACCGCGTTTCTCTAATACTCTGAGCAGCGAGGGAGCTGCACCGTAACAGGCAACTACGGGACACCGCCAGGGTGCTCATTTCTCCAGCCAGGCCATCGAAGCGTGCGCGTTACACGGCGCGTTTAATTTAAGCTAATAAAAATGGCACTGAGAAAGACAAATGCAAAGGGACACATCCAGGGTCCGTAGCAAGTTGGTCCTGAGCTCTGTTTGCGAGAAAGCCATTTCCTTAAATCCCGAGTGGCTAAAAGCAGTAAGACGAGGGGCAAAGGACCTGCAGGCCCCTCGTACAGAAACTCTTCAATCCCGCTTAGAGGGCCTCGCCTACAGTATGACATTTGAAGATAAAGAAGCTCCCAGAAGCTAAACGTGAGATTTACAGAAGGGCATAAGCATTAGGTTTGAATAAATTATAATAGTTTGCCTGCTCCAAAGCGCCCCAGGCCCCTCCAGAGCAACCCGCGCCCTGACATTTACTCTGCACGTGCTGCCGCAGCGTACGGGCCTTCAGCACAGCTTCAGTGCCGAGCCCCAAGCTGCCGACTATACGCATTCCCGCAAGTAAAAAAACTTTAATTTACCTATTTAATTTTGCTATAAAGCAGCGCTCACCCTTGCCTGCAGTAGTACTGTGCATAGGCAAGACCCCGAGAATGTGGTTTTTCAACCCCTTACTCTCCTCCTGCGCTCCGGTGAGCAGTTTTTCACCACCGCAGAGCACACCCGTAGACCTGTACAGTAACTGCTTCCACAGAGAACAGCCTGTAGCCCCTGGGCTCGGAGAAAGGCCACCTGCCGCCACAAAATAAAGCCAGTTTTTGGGTCACTGTAAGATGCTCAGTGGGGAAGCAGCAGGCCATAGGGTATGCTATGGGGGAATTCTTGCCCCAGACCCCTTTTGGACACAAGTATGGAAAGAAAATGGTACACAGCAACATTTTTGCTGGGCGTCGGCAGAACAAGGAGGGGGTGTTTTGCCTGTAAAATGGACTCCCAGTTACCGGGGTGCTATTTCCCAGAAACACCGACTAGCAGTGGAGCCTTTCATACACATTCGCCTGACCGGGCAGGCTGGTGTTCAGAGACAGCACTCCCTGGTTTGGGAAAAGCGATCGTTCCTTACACCACCTCAGGACGCGGTGAAAGCTATTTTCTAATCCCACCCCCCCCAAAAGCAGACAGCCACGCTCATCGCCATGGTGTGAAGATACACGAAGTGAATGAACTTCCCCTACTTTGTACAGAGGCCAGCAGGAGAGCGCACAAAGCGTTCAGGGCCGCACGCTGTTACCGAGCGGACAGCCTGGCCTGTTGAGCTTGTGGGTCCTGAGCTCCCGGTGGTTTCGCCAGCCCCCCAGCATCACCGTGCGGTGCCATAGCAGCACCCCTTGGCATTCAGAGCATTAACAGGGAGGCTTTAAGGGCCTTAGCTTTAGTGACAGCTGGTGGGACTTCCTGGGAAACATTAAAATCTCCGTACGGAAATGGAAATTCATCTCAGTGGAGCATCCCGGCCAGTTCCACTGTTGAGTAGCTGCCTTCCCCGCTGCACACAAACCCTCCTTGCTGCTATTACATCTATTTGTGCCTCGCCACATTTCCAGCTCCTACAACTTGGAAGGTCCAACAAGCAACAGGCTGCAGCAGCTCAGCTTCATCTCCCATCTCTGCTACCACTCCCTGTGCAACCTCTGCCCACGCTGCCCCCGAGGCCGCCCCAACCTCCCCGTCAGAGGACTAACAGCACCCCACGTCGCTCTGCACAGCCTTACGCATTTCATTTATCGGACAAGAGACCATCACTGTGCTTTCCCAAAGCAGCGCGAAGGCAAATCCTTAGGTACTGCTTTAGTGGCACGGGCAAACGCGTAGAGAGCGAGACTGCAGAGACAGCCCAGATCATTCAGTACCACCGGAGGCACAGCCTGCGCCTCACTTGGACAACCGGCCTTCTTCAGCGCCAGCTCAGACGTGAAGTTTCTGAACTACTGCAAGCCTGACCCAAAAGCTGCCCTGTGTGCTTCAAAAGAGGCTATTTCTGACCTACTTCTATACATTTATCAGCTGATTGGAATACATTGCAGGCATTTGAGAAAACAAAGGAGAAGGAAAAAAAAGCAAGTTGTCTTGCCAAGATGGTGCTGAAGAGGTTACCCAGCCGAAGAGAAAAATCAGACCCACAAATCAGACATGACGGGACTCCTTCCCCCCTCCTCAGTCTCATTCTTTATTGTTTAGGTCAAATAAAATATGTTCCCATGGTCCTTACAAATTCCTATGGAAACAAGTTTAAACAAACAGGCTGCTAGCCTGTGTCTGGACAGCGAGCAGCAGCATTGCTTTAACACAGGATCCCAAAAGTGGCGGTGAGCCCAGACGCTCACCATACCACCACAGCCCAGCACTAAGAGCCAATTAGGCTCCCAAGGGCTCCGGGGCATCGGGAGGTGCGTTCAGACCGTATGCAGGACGGGTGGCCTGGCCGGCTCATTCTGAAGGGTAGGAGGGTGCCCAAAGACCTTATTAAGCAGAAAATTACCCTGCACGGGCAAACCCCGCACCACGGCTGTACCAAAGTGACGCTGCAGCTCCTGCTGAGAGGAACAATCATCAAACCTGCGTGGGATGCAGCTAGAACCTCCCCGCTCCTCTCATTTCCCTGTCTGCCGAGAATGAACCTGCACAAGATGAGAGCGCGTGTCCAGGGGCTGGGGATGTGCGGGAGCCTCCCAGCTGGAGCAGGCTGGCAGCAGACAGACCTCTGCATCCCCAGCGCAGTGGGGCACGGGACACACGAGCGCCGCGGAGGATGGCACGCTCCAGCAGCCACTCCATGTTGCTGGCACCACGCTCACCAGTGAGCCGTGGCTAGGAAGGAGACGCTGCCTCTCCTCCCTTCTGATGCCAGTTGCCACTTGAACAAGCCTTCCTCAAGCTCACAAGCGGGTGCTTTCTAGCACCCAGTACTGGGCAAGACATTGCCTGCCTGCACAGGGTGACTCGTGTTACATTGGCCAACCCCAAGGACGTGCCTGACGTTGGTTTCATAACCAAAGGCACCCTTCAGGGCTATCAGCGTATGGCTACTGGCACACCCGCACTGGGAAAACCCAGCTTGAGCTACGAAACCACCTCTCCAGCACGAGACCAGTGCAAGAGCGCTACCAGAACAGACAGAATGGCCCCTGTGGTCACCGGCTGGACCGCTCTGCTGTAAACTGTGGCAGCGACTCACATTCCTTCTCGCATATTTTGCAGCATCTCCTATCCTCGGGAAGACATGCTTTCCCAAGCCCAGCCAAAAATACTGCTGAAAATTAAAATTCTCTTCTATGAAAACAGCCCCAACTGGTCCACCTTGAGAAAACTCAAGACACGCATGCCCTATGCGAAGATAGGACGTTCATGTTCAGAGGGTGACCCTCCTGGTAACGCAGCATCAAGCCTGTGCCACCAGCCATCGCCAGGTGAAATTTCGGGGGGATTTCAGAGTTGCACAAAGCTGAGAATTACACACACAGGGAAAACTCCTGCCGAACCGCACCGTGAGGAGTCGCAGGTTTCTGTGAGCCACTGCACGTGTATTACACCCCTTGCTGATCGTGTTGCTAAAGGAGAACAGCAGGACTCATCCCCCCCCCTCCATAGGTCAGACTTGAGCCTACAGAACAGCCACGTCATCGCCCTTAGCATAACTGGCAGACGGCCTTCAGGAAGGGCTCACGACAGGGCTTAAAATGTAGGAGGAAATAATTGCCTCGGGGACTGTCCCTGCAGGACCACATCCAAGTAAGGCAGGGGGCAAGTGGGTCTTGAGGCCGACATGAGCTAACTCAGAAAGGCACCTGCTTGGAAGCGGAGCAGCTGGGGTTAGGAAGGAATTTCTGCTGTGGGGCTGTATGGACACCAGAGTTGGGCTAGGGATCAGCAGGGACTGAAGCCGTCTGCCGCTCACCCCCTCCAGGTGCTGCCAGGAAGGAGGGCTTGTCACAGACCCAGGTTTCATCCCGGGCTTTGCCAGCCCAGCTGAGAGGGGGCAGGAATGGGTTCAGGGAGCGCCTGCAGACTGGGCCTCACCTTGGTGAAGCCGCAGGACAGTTACCTTCTGAAAGGGGAGGGCGGCAGAGGCCTGGGAGCCATCACCTCTCCTCCAGGCGCTGCTGGATCCAGAAAAGGACATCTCTTCTTTCCTCTCATCTAGATTTGAAGGTTGTGTTCAGTCACTAGATGCCACTTTGTGCAGCGTAAGGTGCCACTGAAAGGAAGGCACAGCTCCTGGTGAGCAGGTGAGAAAGCGAGAGCTCAAACCTGCTCCTAAACCTGTCGCAGCTTAGAATCTGTCACATCTCTCTAAGAAGTGTTCTGTACCTCGACACTTTACCCCTCCCATTTGGGTTACCACGTGTTCAAGTGGTACCGTGGCCAATGCCTACATGGAAAAGCAATAAAGCGAGTAATTTATTTGGAGCTGTCTTCAATTTAATGCACCAGCTGGATGCGACCAGCTGGTTTGTAGCAGGCCAGCAGTCAGGGGGTTGTGAATAACTGGAGGTACACTGGTCACAGCTCCGAGGAAAAATGTTCTTGAGTAGATGTGGGTGGTTGCATTAGCATAGGAAAAAAAGAGAACTGCAGTGAGGCCTGGGCTTTAACATCGTGGAAACATCAGCTAAGAAACACTTTGCTCATCAGTAGGAACAAGCAGGGAAACATTCAGCTGGGACAAGGGCTCACCAGCCTGGGAATGCTGCAGTCTGACATTTTCTGCTTGTTTCAGTGAGTATGGAAAGCACTATGTAAAGTCCTGTTACAAAGGGAAATATCTGCCATTATTCTATGGCTGGAAAAAATAGAGGAAGAACTACAGCTGCTCCTAAGACTGCAGCATGGAAGTGGGTAGAAAAGCCCAAAGCGAGGGGTCCTGCATGACCCTCAGGCAGGTTCAAAGCAGCACCCAACCTGGCACAGAGCCTGTAGCTGATTACTGTAGCTGCTAATTACACTGTCGGTCCCTGCCCTTCCCCAAATGAGTGTGGGAGTTCATGCCCCAGCCTCTTGGTCCCTTCAGAGCCACAGCTTTGCCAGAGGCCGAGTGCAAGGTTGCTTCGCAGAGTAACAGCAGCCAAGACCCGACCAGTTTCAGTGCTGGACTTGCAGCAAATGACCTAGTTTCCAGCCTGCCCAGCATGTTTCAACAGTAACTGTATCTCAGTGTCCCAAAAGTACAATCTCTGATTCACAAACACCCGACTCTCCCCTAGGGCTGCACAGCTATTTGGAAACTCCCACCGCGGTCCCAAGGGTGCAGAGGAGGTAGCATTACTCTCCGCGTCATTAACAGATAGGCAAGAAAGAGAAGCAGAGCTACATTACATCACACGTCCCTCGAGAGCAAGGATTAACCCCCCCATCATGCCGAGTTTTTCCTGTAGTATCTCAGTTACAGTGAGTAATGCCATCAAGTCTGGATTGTTACCCTGCACGCACAAAGTCCTCCTTTGTTCAAGCCCAGAATTAACACCACAGAAAGCAGATACCTTTATCTCTGGGGTTTTTCAAACCCCACACTACTTTTCCTGCGGCTGACAGGGCTGAACCCCCAGCTGTCCGTGGCAGGGGCCCTGTTTCTGGGTGCCAGATCGGCACTCCTTTCCGCAGCTGGTGTCGAAGCACGGCCGCACCTCCCTGCTCAAAGGGCTGTTCTTTTTATGGCTGCCTGTCGTTTTTGCAGGTGGACCGCATTGCCGCCTCCAGAGACTGAACGCCATCGCCGCGAGCAACTTGCCGCCCATGCAGCTGTCCGAGAGCCTTGAGGAGAAGGAGCGAGAGGGGTGAGCTGCAGGCAGCCAAAACAACATCCCTAGCCTGCCACCTTCTCTGCCCGCGCCCGTGGCAGCAAGGAGCATCAGTCAGGTCCTGTCTGCTCTGCGCAGCGCAGGCTGGCAGCCCCACATTTGAGCGGTTTGCACTGAGTAAGACATAGAAAACCCCCCTAGATAAGTGACAGTCACAGATTACTTGCTGGTTGCATTTTGCACTGTAGTTCTTGCCTTGTTTTTAGGTTTTAAGGAATAAAAGTTTCCAAAGATTTCTTAATTTTTAAAGCAAATGCCAAAAGCAATGCATTCTGCTTTAGAGATGCCAGTTTGTCTTTTCTTGGATGGTTTCTTCCCTTCTTGGCTTCTGCAGCCCAAGAAACAAGGCCAAGTTCATGACTCCTCCCTTCTTTCCCTGTTCAATGAATTTTGAGGGCTTAAGCCTGCATTGCTTTGACTTAAATTTCTTGCCTGCATGCTCGCACGGTGAGGACGTGCCTTGCATAGACAGCACGTGAAGGTTGGACCTTTAGTCCTTGTGATGGTTTTGCCACAAGAGCTTGGCTGGACAGTCCTGCACCTCGCTGCATATGTTTAACGCACCAGTCCCACGCAGACAAGAACAGCTAGCCAAAAAAAACCCCAAACAACCCAATCCAAAACCCTGCTGAAAGGTCTATGGCAAGCTCCTGGGAGTGGAGAAAAACCATCACCTTCCAGATGATTAGATAAGAAAACTACAAAACCAGTATGAGGTGCAGAGGAGCGGTGGCTTGGTGTTAACACTGTGGGGCTGGGATGTCACGAAACGCCCCTGGGCCCGGTGGGGAACGGTGCTTACGGGGACCATCGTCACAGGGTGAGGACACAGCTAGGAAGAGGTGAGGGGTCTGACTCAGAACCATAAAGCTCCTCCTGTGATAAACCCAGCGAGTTATGAATTCCTGAAGGTATCAAGCACCAAGCCAGCCAGAATAACCCCAGACCCCACGTGGTGCCCGGTCACAGGTCAGAGACTATCGCTATCTGGCAGTTATGACCTCAGAAACAACCAGGATTCACCCAGACCATTCAGCTGTGACAATTACCAGCGTTTTGCACGTGCAGTGTTCACACAGGTGCTGTTCAGGACCGATACTCTTTTGCAAAGGGCTTTGAGCTTCGACAACACAGATCTTGGTGTGGAAGCGAAGGAGGCGTTGGTGTGATACAAGGCAATAGTTGAGGCTGGCTTATACAACTACAAGATTTTGAAGGCAGTTAAGTTTAGGAACCTTCATTTGCTTCCCTCTGCTTGCAGCTTTTTGGAGTGAAAGATCAAGCTTTTCTGTTTTTAAACACAACCCAAGATGCTCAGTCACACCCCTCTAGGCACCAAAGCGGTAACAGACCTGTGATAATGCCATGAGAGAGAGGTGGGTGGCACGGTTGTGCCCAAGGCTGTCCGCAGACCTACACAGGACCTGCCACCACCCCCAGAGCCTTGGCAATCTGTTGACAGCAGGTTTGCCAGGGTCCCCGTTTTCCTTGGGGCACGAAAGCGCAGAGCCCCCAGCACGCTCAGCCGTGTCAAGGCTAGCAATGCCAGTGCTCTGGAGAGTATGGAAAGCCCCTGGCACATGGGCCATTTAAGCCTTAATCAGTCCTTATCCCAAGTCAATCAATATGACCTAGAATGTGGGGAAAAGAAAATCTAAAATGCAACAAACACACACCCCGAAAAACTGCTTGTAATGTTTAAGCTAACCCAGACCACTTTGGCTGGCCTGGGCTAGGAAGCTGCACAGGCAGTTTTGCCTCCAGATCAAGGGCACGTGAAAAATTAAAAGCTGTGCAGACAGAGCTCATTCTTTAGCAGAGGGCAGCCTTTTGCAAACCGAAGGAAATATTAATTGCGGCAGCACTGCAGAGGTAAATCTGCTGACGACAGTGAATGAGTTTTCTGCCTGACTCATAACACTAATTTGCGCAGGCAGGCAGCACAGGTGCTGAGCTCTGATGTAAGACACCGCACGAAGGGGGACATCTTTCCAGTTGCTTCAGCAAGCTTTGGATCAGGCTGTGCAGGGGGGATGCAGGGCTGGAAGAGATCTCCTGCCTCTAAGCCCGGGGTCACCATGCCAGCTAATCCCACCCTCAAATCAAAGGCTTACTCCCAAACCAGGACCGTACACTCCTGCTTGGGCGCTGTTCCACATCAGCCCTGGAATATCCTCACTTTTCCTGCCATCTGAACAGAAGCGTGGGTGCTGTTTGCCAGAACCACATTTTAGGATAATAAAGGACAGTTGTGTGTATGTGAAAGTAAATTTGTCCTCTCCTCCTTGCACTGATTTCAAAAGCCTCGCACACAGGTCTAAATAAGCAAGCTGAACTGCGCTCTGCGTACTCGCATCAGTCACCGTTGCACAAGACACTCGCTCACAGACAGCACGGGCCGAACCTAGCACAAATCTGCTCCTCTGATTGAAATGCATTTAAAAAATAATAAAAAAAAAAAGGAATAAAAATGTTTCCAGACTGTACCAGTCTAAATTAGCCTGACAAAGCAAAGCTGGAAAAACCCTTGATGCTTCCCCACAAAACCGAAGCGCCAACAGCGCAGAAGTGTGTCCGAAGGCTGCTTGAATCCCTCCCGCTCCAGCTTGCCTGGTGCCGAACAGCATAACCTGCAGATCCCCTCCTGCTGCAAACCCATGCAGCTGTGCAAGAAAGCGCTACTTGAGACAACACCCCCCTTCCTTCACAGCCTACAGATCCTCTAAACTCCTCCAACAGCCGCAATATGTTCCCGTCTTCCCTGGAGCATGGGAAGCAACTGCGAAGTCCAGCAGTATTTATGCATGAGCAAACTGCAGCATTTTGAACTCGACAGCACACAGGGTAGCCCACCCCCAGCTGCAAGCCCTTCAGAGGAGGGGGTGAGTGTGGAAACGGCTTTCAGCGCAGCTCATCTCTTTCACATCTTTTCTTCTACAGAAACGGAGGCGGAGGGAAAAAAACCAACAACAAACCAACATCCTGAGCTTCCCGTGAAGTGATTTATCACCGAGCTGGCTGCAAACAGACAGCCACACATCACCATTGCAAATGAGTCCTGCCCAACTGTGTCCCCAATGGAGTTAGCTCCGATTAAACCATGTTCTAACAATGGCAGAAAGGGAGGAAAAAAGCCAGGAATTTTTGGAGAGGAAATACAGGGGAAGAGGAGAGAAAAGGATTAAACAGCATATCAAGTGTGAAAGACATGACTCTGGTGCACCGTTTCTGTCCTCCTCCTCCAGCAGCCTGGGGCAGGACTTTATCGCCACAGGGGCAGGTACGGGCTGGGAGCTGGGGCCCCGTCCCATTGCCACAGACTCCTCTCCTGACGGCGGAGAGAACCCTCTCTCGCTGCGGTCTGTGCAAGCTCAGCGGAGCTGCAAGCCCAGAAGGAGCTGGCATTACTGGGATCCACATCGCATTTCTGCGGGCATATGCATGTTCCTCTGAACAAGGCGGGGAGCGCAGGAAAGGGAAGATCCTCACCTGATTGACTACAGCCTTCCCCTTACAGGCAAGGCCTTCTCCACACGAACACACCGCCTGTAATTAAAACAATCCAAATGAACTTCAAACCAATTCTGTTTGGTTTAGCCCAGAATTATTTAAAAGAGGATTGCACTAAACTTAATTAGTTCCTGAACTGATTTTATTTGCAGGCAGGGATGAACCAAGGACCAGGATCACTCATGGCGGCAGCAAAGTTCCCATCTCCGTTGCGGGAGGAGCACGCCATGGCATGACACACAGTTGTCCCCAGTTGTCACTGGCCTAACTGGTGGGGGGAACCACTCAGAGAAACTGTCCCACGGCCTCCAGCCATGAGCACCCATCAGAGGAGTCTTCTAGAGAAAGGATCCATGAGGTTGCATGAAAATTACTTGGCTCTGCCAAGTCTGACGTGTTTTAGGTGTGTGCATTAGAGCCCACAGTAACATTTGTCAGTTTAAAAAATACATTCAACCTTAAAAAGGCCTCCAGTAAAAAGAAGGAAAAAGAAAAAGGTTTATTTTAATTTTTGGCCAAACCACAGTTTTCAGTAATACTCTTTTTCAGAGAAATAATTTGTTATTGTTGTGCTTAAACAAACAAAACAAATAAAGCTCACTTGTTAAAGCTCAAATCTCAATTACTTTTTGGGGAAATGAAAACATTTCCCTTCCGCTTTTCATCAGCATTCCCTTCCCCCCTAAATACTACAGTAAACACAGACAAGTAACAAAGATCTCCAAGAAACAATCCTGGCTCTGGGCAGGCAGCTCTACCCGGCAAAATCCCAGCGGTCGCCTCGCCACCAGCGGGTTTTGCCCCCCTGCATCGCGCCCCGCAGCATCGCCCCCCGTCTCCCACACGTGCTCTGCTCTGGGAGCGTGGCCCCAGCTCAGCGCCGACCTTTGGAGCCACTGGGAAGTTTCGCTTCGTCCTTGGCAATCCCACACGGCGATTTGTCTAAACTGATTTCCCCCCCCACCGCTTTCAGAGCCATTCTGCTGCTGGTGCTCCGAGGCACCAGTGTTTACAACGGTACAGTTCTGTCTCTAAATCTAGATTATTATGTTCTCACGATCTTCGCCTGCTAGCACCGAATTATTAAAAGATCCCGTAAGCTAATGGGATCCCTACCTACTGTTCCAATCAATATCTGCATTTATCCTACTGAACCAATTGATTCTCTGGTGAGTTTCCAGCAATTTGTGCCTTCTTTTTTGTTTCTCACATTCTGATCTGTTTCTTATTTATTTAATTTTATGTTGTGGGAATGTAAAAATGTGCCACAGTGGATTAGGCCGGTGGCCTGGGTGGTCCAGCACTTGGACTCAGCTGGTGTCTCTTTCAGCCAAATTGTTTCAGTAAGAAATCATTCTGAAGAGGTACAAAGCAAAGGCCAAATCCTACAGTCCTTGTTCAGGCAGAAATCCCTGCAGACCAGCGAGGGGCAGGATGCCCCAGCACTTGCAGCATCAGCAGCCTTCTCCAGACACAAGTCCCTTCTCTTCCTCAGCTCACTGCAACGCAAACACCTGTGTCAGCACGGGATAAACTACCTCCGCAGTCAGGAGTCGTGTAACTCTGCCAATTCTAGATATAGGGGTGCACAAATTAAGTGAACAGGAAAATTCATGCTAGAAAAATGCACAGATGATGACGCGAGACCCCTCTGACTTATGTCAGCCAGCCAGCCACCGCGGGGTACTTAGCCCTGAGACCCTGGGCTACAGGAACATACGTGTGACGACACTGTGTTCTGCTGCACCACAGGGACAGGAGGGGTCTGCGAATACGTCTCCCAGCAGGGTGAGAGCGCAGGCTGGGTGGAGCCCCTCCGTATCTCCCTGGTGCGTTTTGACTGTCTAACAGCAGAAAAGGAACAAGGCAACTGCTCTGTTGCTGTTTACAACCTGCTCACAGCAGCTCCTTTGTAAAAGATGGACGGTACGAAGCGAACGTGGCATTTCTCTGGCATTCACACGCGTGCTTCTCTCGCTGTCTGGTGTATGTGACACGTGAGGCCCTTCTGTTTTATGAGGAAGTTTGTTATTGAAGGCCAGGTCTGGAAGGCTCTAAGCATGGCTATGGAGTCACAGCTGGAACAGGCATGAGATCAATATATCTGGAGACAAAGGGAAGCTCTTGCCAAGAGAAAAATCAAAAGTTGTTTTGCAAGGGGAGCCAGATTCCCTTCTAAGGCATCCTATAGATCAAGGCCTAAATCCTGGAGCGCTTGTCTTGGCCCAAGTCCTACCGTGCCAACCTCCCAAATATACAGCAATGCTACCTGGAGGACAAACAGCACCTCTGCAAAGCTCCGAGCGCTGCTGCGGCCTCTCCTGCCCGCACTGCAACAGGGAACAGCACGCCCGTGGCCCGCAATGCTGCACAGCGAAATGAGACTCAATCAGACCCGTTACGTATACATGCATCAAGATACGTTTGTACCATCACTTCGGACTGTGTCCCAGACTAATAACAAGTTTGGGGAGTTTTCATGGTTTCCAGAGGACCTTGAGATCATAGGATACAGTTACTGATGCTGGTCCTCCCATTTCTGAGACGCTTCTCAGGAATGTCTGAAAAGCTTTTGGCTTTGGGAAGAAAACCCAAGCCCTTGCTCCCCTTTAACATTTGCCTTTCATTTGCTCCCACATGTCAGACAGAACAGCCCTGCACAGGGAGCTCCTTTGTCTGCCTGGCCGTTGCATGGAAACAAGACGGGATGGGGTACTGATAGCATCCAGTCACGATTAGCAGCCAGAGCAGGCCTTTCTTAGTCGCTATCTCTGATGTCTTCCATTTATAAGGGGCACGCTTTAAAACCTTGCCAATTTGGCCTCAGATAAGTAGATAGAGTTACCTCCATATTTGCAGCATTACCTAAACTTTCCCTTGCCTGCTATAGAGCATGTTTGGATATTTAAAGAACCAGCAATCTGTTAATAGGAACTAATCCTGGGTCTCTTTTTCAAAAAGTCCCCCAAACTACACAGTCATGCCGGCCCTAACAGAACAGCAACGGAACTGAGATCGAGCCCTAGGGGATGGCACTAGTCAAATCCTGGCCCCGGGTCCTGCTGCAAGGCTGAAGGACACGGGCACCATGAGGGATGCCCAGGCTCTTGCACAAAGCCAGCACCAGACCTGGGGTCAGAAGCACAAACCTCCTGAGCGTACGTGTGCAACGGCTGGTTTGAGTCGTTAACCATAAATGAAAGAATGTGTGCACCAGCTGGAAACAGCCTGTGAGGTAGCAAACAGCCAGGTTTTAACTACTAAAAAAAAGAAAGCTTTCATTGTAACCTGTTATTCCAGTCACCTGAGCTGCAATTTTATTTCTGAAGCAACAAGTGCCACCAACAACTTTGCTCCAGGAGCTTCCTTCTTATATGCTCCAAATCTGGCTTTTCCCAAACCCAGGGGATGCTCCTATGCATGCGGGGCTGCCCCTTGGGGTCACACACGTTGCTGCTGCCTGGGAAATGGGCAGCATCACCCGTATCATTGGATAGAAATGGTTCCTCTCGCTGTGGACGCACCTCCAGACTGATTCGCACACAGAGAAGGAAACCGCACGGGAACCCGATTTCATAACATCACTGACCTCAGCCAGGGAAGCCCTACTGCGCTGTAAAGCCAGAGGGACCGGGAACAAAATGACTGAGGAGTTTTTCTGGTTTTGTTGTCTCTGAAGGCTGATGGTGCCATGTGCACTCTCAGTTCACCCAGTGTCATGGTCAAGAATTAAAACCACATTTCTAACTCACTGCAGTATTTGGGTCAATGCAAAAGACTCCGTCTCCTAAAAAAGCAGCTTATAAGATCTCGTACCACTGAAAAGAAGAAAACTATGGTTTGCTGTTGTGTTTTGAGGACAGGCAATTGTCGTAGCAGTCTAAGCCCCTAGGATGCAAGTAATAGCTCTGCCAACAACTACCTCTTTCATCCTTGACAGGTTATTTACCTCCACATCCTTCTCTAACAAAACAAATAATACCTATTTTATTTGGGAAGCCTCTCTGAGCCAATTATTTTCACCAGATTATCTCAAGCAGGCTGGGGGAGCAGTCTGGCCCAAGCCATCCACATCCCTACCCAGACAGGAACAGAGTCAGAGGCAGACAAATGAGAATGACTTCAGAATTTGACCTTCTGAACTGGACTGTTAAAAAAAAACAAACCAAAAAAACAAAAAAAAAACCCCAACAAAACTGTCTGATGCTACTACAGTTTTTTTCAATATATTTTTAGCAACTGCAAATGTCTCCAGTTTCCATGGCAGCCTGTGAAATAGGCATTTGAAATCGCTATTACTTTAAACCAACAGCGTACCACACACACACACTAGTCTTACAGCAAAAACTACCGTCAAATTCACATTGTAGCACATAAACCAGAAATTCCCAAGTTCTGCCCTGTGGAGTGTTTTCTGGCAGTCAATGGAAATGCTGCCCGTATATCCCATGCTCACTCCCTTGGCTCCCTGCTGCTGCACTGCATTAGAGACAGCTAAAAATACCTTCCATCCCTTCCTAGTATTTTTTCCACATCTGCCGTTGCTGTAGTTACCGGACAGCCTGCTATGCCATTCTGAATAGGGAGGGTGAGGCACCCTGCACAGCCATGAATGGTGAAGGAACCGTCCAGAAACACAATCTCGCTATTAAACGCACCCTGTGACGCACTCCCAGCAGCTCCTCCGAGCGCAGGCAGGATTTGCTATGGTTTCCCAGGAGCAGAGACAAACCCGGATTCAGGCTCCAGTAGCAGCAGCCTCTGCCCCTCCGCTCTCCCCAAGAAATCCCCCTTTGCCGACGCACGGCTTGATCCCTGACCCTGCTCCCGGCGACACCAGCGCTGCCCCACGGCTCCGATCCCCACCCCGTGCCAACAGCGTGGGTAAACATTTGAACACTGGGGCCAAAGCGGGATGCAAGGAGCTGAGTGGGAGAAAAGGAACACTGATTTCTGATTTTCATTTGAAAATGATGTTATCGCAGCCCATCAGGGCGCTTGTGAGCCCTCACTTAAATAAAACCTGGGTAACAAAACCAGCGTTCTCCTCAGCCATACCACTTCAGTCCAGTCTGAATTTGCAATGTACAGAAATTTTAATTTTATCTGAACTCAGGCACTGCAGAGCCAAGATGAGTCAAAACAGTCTCACTTTCCCAGAGGATTTTTCCCAGCTTTTCTTTAAAACGGTTCAGGGTTTGCCTACGCAGGGCATAAGCAATGGCAAGATAGGATATCACACGGCAATGCTGACAGGCAGACAAACCTTCCTAAGGCCAAAGATGCTCACATTTCACATGTCACCCATGACCAAAAACAGATTCAAGGAATGCAGACATACTTTATTTCTGCCTGACTTTTACTTTCCCAGACACTTTCCATTCAGTAAGAAATACTTAGAAAAAGGATCCTGACACCCCCAATCCCAGTCATCTACTAGTGAGTCCTGGATGTACAAAGAGACTAACAAGATCTCACGTGTAAGAAGAAATAAGCACTAAGCATCTCCTAGAAGCAGCTAAAGACGTACGCACCCAGAGGCACACAGCAGCTGGCCTCAAGGATATGCCAGGAAGGATTTTAAATGGGAATGGAAAATGGAATATAGAAATCCCCAGCTTTCTTGCAAGTAAGAGTTACCTCATCTGCTAAGTTGAGTTTTCCACTCTCTGTGGTATTTTTGCATGCTATAGTTTCTCCATCCCTATTAATTCCTCCAGCTCTGGAAAAGGCCCCACGATTTAATGTCTGTGAAGAACTAGAAAAATTCCTGTTCGGGCTGCAGCATGGTTAGCTCGGGAGATGGTGGGAGACGGCAGCTGAAGGCAGCACAGCCGAGGTTACAGCTCCAGGCCACCGCCAGCACAAGCCGGGAAATCCCCTCGGTGGAGGGGACAGTCCGTCACCATCACGGACACGTTACTTTGGGCAACATCTACACTGACCTAGTGGCATGAGAAAACACTTTCCCTGGTGCTCCGGACCTTTCAAAAATAGTTTACCTTCCCCTGCTAGCAGGAAGGACATTTGAAAGCATTTAAATATTGGAAGATATTTAAATAATCTGAAGAAGTTTGTTCAGGCAGTGTGCTACAGACTTTCAGCCACTGTCTGCATCCGACACGATTTATTCTGTAGCTTATGTTATTTTTACAAGTTATTTTATAGCTGTTTCTTAAAAAAAGTGCATTACAATCTCCAGCAACACTAACAACAAAAAGAGGATCCTACCATGCTTTGAGTTCCACTGGTGTTTCCATCAGCCCCCACACAAAAGTCTTATCTATGATTCAGGAGGGACTTTCTCTGCCAGAATTAGAAAAAACAGAAATTTCCTTCTCTGCCAAGCGAGGAACTCCTCAGCTGCCCAAAGCCAGATGAGCTTTTGGAGGAACAAGCAGGGTTCATCTGCAAGGAGAGCCCTGCGAGCAGAGCCCCTGCACAAACACCACCACTGCTCAGGGACGGGGCTGCTCTCCGCACCCCACTCGTGTGCCCGTATGCGAAGGCAGGCGTTGCCGAGTGCCACCCACCCCGGCACAGCCTCTAGCCAGCGGTGCAAAGCCCAGGAGAAAGCAGCCTCTCTCCCTTGCCGCCTCCCCACAAAAATAAAAGTAATTGCTGGAAACGGCCCAGCCAGGACTCACCATTTTGCCTCCTTCCAGCTGCTGCAGGCACCATCCTGGCCGTCTCCACTTCCCCGCTCTGTAGGCAAGCTGGCTCCCAAGGCACTTTGTCGCCAACCGCTCCAAGGTCACCTCACACAGCCACAAAGCCACCGCTTCCCTCGCTGGGCAGCCCAGGCTCTGGAGCCCAGCCCTGCTCCCAGGTGGGGCTTGTTGAGGGAGGCAGGTGGCTAATTGGAAGCCAGCCCAAGAGCAGGGGTGGCCACACGCTCAGGGCTACTTAGCAGCCTTCTGTTCACATGTCCTTGCTTTGGAGCAACTTTGCTCTGAAAAAAAATGTTCTGTGTGGGGAAATTTTGTCCTGTTGTGTGTATGGTGATGAGGTCTGCCGTGATGGTAGCACAGTGGGGTTCCCTGGGCAGGGAACAGGCTCAGGGAGCCCAGAGTTTCCTGAGGCAGTGGGGCTGGCAGCTGGCTGAAAGGGCAAACAAGCCTGCCTGCGTCTCGCTACGGTGTTTTTTCCTCTGTTTTTTTCCTCAATGTAGCAATGGGACTTTATGCAAAGTCTAGCTGTGCAGGCATTTCTGTGTAAATGGATGCCCTGAAAAACCCAGAGCTACCATCAAGGCTTGGTGGGTTTGCACCGTCTTTTCTGAGTTTTGGCTATGCTGACGTTTAACTTTCCTTGCATTTTTTTTTTTTTTTCTGAGAAAAGCAACTATGATTTTCTTTGATAGTCTCCATTTAAAAAGCACCTTTTGTCCAAGCGCAAGAGCAGGACCTGTTGAGTATTGTGGCTTCCCTCTTTGCGTTTACTAGATACAAGTTTGGTTTAAATAAAACACAGTGAGAAAAATTCAGACTGAGCCTAGACTTGCAAGGTTTGATGTGCTCAGGAAACTGCTGGCTCACATTTTCAGAGGAGGCTAAAAAGCCTGGGCTTGCATGCTTTGGTGAAAGAGGGCAAGGCATTGAGGTTGAGCTTCTTCATGCTCTGTTAATCTTCTTTGTGGAATAAAATATTCGAACCATATCAAAATCCAGATGGGTTAGTGACAGTTAAGCAGAGAAGAAGAAAGAAGGACTATCAGCAAATTCGAGAGGAAACATGCTTAGTTATTTCTAGTAGTCGTTATGCTTTGTTAAAGGATGCTTTTGTTAAAGGTTGCTGAGTTAGCTGCGCAAAATGAGAAGTTTTCCTGCATTTGAAAGGCGAGGCTCTGGGTTTCAGCGGTGAAGCAGACAGTTTAGGCTGTGTCACATCCAAAATAAAATAGCTTTTGTGTCAGGCAGAAGTGCTCTGGGATGTCGGGAAGAAAATCATCAGGTTTGAGTTCTCCAGGATGACGGAAAGCCGGTTTTATGAGAAAACTTGTTGACCAGGATTCTCCTGCCTCCTGCTTCGTTCACTTTGCCTAGTCAATGAATCTTATGGAGCCCAACACAAATTTGTGTAGTTCTTTAATAATAACATCAAGAGTCAGCAAGAGTAATGACTGAATTTAACAAATGACACATGCAACAAACAGAGGGAGTAAAACATCATTGCACAGCACTGGCTGAACTGACAAAATGTAATTCAACATCAAAACAGAAGGCTTATTTCTTTTCCTTTGCTGCATCAGCACCACATATAAGGCAACGTTACCGACCGGTTACCCTCAAATCTTGCCAGAGCTCTCAGAAGCCAGACATTCCCCCCCTTCCCCAAAATAAACAATGACAGAAGATGCTTTCACACACCAAGGAGTAGAGAGAGAATTTGGACGACCGCAAAGTTCGTGCGGGTGAATGCTTCAAAATACAGCCAGCAACAATTTGTAACATTTTAGCAATTGAAAAAAATATAAATCTGAATCTTTGTCACATGCAGCTGCTTAGTCCTTTGAGGCTGCAAGACATACTGACAGAAAGTTTTGCATGAATGAAAAACAACGGGAGTAATCAAAGTGACCTATTTAGAGCAAATGGAACAACTGTTTATTTAATGCCATCAGACATCTGTTTATTGCTGTTTAGACCAGCCTACATAGGAGCACGTGCAACTAGTAAATGGCGAGACCTGCTGAAGTCTTCCAAAATTGCAGAGCAGATGTACTGCCACTCAACTCCTTTTGATCTATAACGAACGTTTACTTACAAACTGGCTAGTGTGGATTGATAGCCTGTGTAATGTGTTTCTAGGAAAGTTTTATAGACAGAGAATACATAGGGTACCATATATCAGTATATGGTACACCAGCTAATTCAACCTCATTTACATAGCATTAATTGTCAGTGGAAGCTGATTTAAATTCAGGACCAAATTTTCACTCTTGATTGCCTTACATTAAGTTCCAAAGTTAATCTTTAGGGACTGGCATAGAAGGAGTATCATTTTTTAAAGCATGTGTGGTACATTTGGGAAGCCATTTTAGCAGCCACGTTTAGGCTGATCCTGAATACAAGACCAGGTACCAAGTCTGCCACCAAACATGCTCTAATTTTTCTGAGAACGTTACCAAGGGTCCACCAAAGCCGATTCACTGGCAGCAGCATGGGTGCTCTGCTTTCGCATCCAAGTCACCCCACACCCGTTTCGTTTGTCCGTACCCACTGTGCTCTGGCTGTATCCCACCCTGCATCGATGTGCAAAACTCTTCGCCAATGGATCGAGGGAGTGTATAGCCTGGCGCTCTAGTGCTTCAATTAATGCTATGTAAAATAGGTATTCGTCACTACAGGAAATATTTGTACATTTATAAAAAAAAGCAATACAACCATAAAGAAAAAAATACAACAAGCACAGCTTGATACGATAACATGCCATGAAATGTCATTGGCTTTATAATAATTTACTACAACTTGAAAAATGTTCTTTTATCCACAATGGATAGGAAATGCTTCCATCTGACATATGGTAAGCATGCAGAAACAATATGTACAACAAAAAATTTGGAGTTTGTTTCTTATTCATAAACTGGATGATTACATAGGGGGTATTTTAAAATTATTATTTTTTGAGCCTGATCTAGGTTTTGTTTTGCTTCTTTAACACTGTAGAGGTTTTTTGCCCTTAGTTTGGGGAGAATGAAAATTTCTATATACATCTGCAAGAAGTTAGCTTTAGTCATGGAGTATACACTGCTTTTTTTCCCCCCCCAGCAGTAGGTTTAGATTTATTGACGCTTAAAAAAAAATTTCTCAATGCTGTATTGTTGAAAATCAATTTCCTTTCCAAACTTCTTTGAAATACTGAGGATCTGTTAAGAGAAATATCTATTGATCCTGTATTACACTATTCCCGGGTTTTATACCTTTCATCATGAAACCAAATCAAACAGCTATTTAACTAGATCCCATCCATCACAAGAGGGAGTCCAACCAAACTTGTGTCAGGGTGGTAAAAGCTTCCCACTCCCACCTGCCAATCACAAAGTCGTCTTGTGGAACTAACCATGGCCTGTAGCTGATCCAATCTGACATAGCGGGTAGCAAAACGGTTGGTTTTGCTCCTAATTGGGGACTGCTCTGTGCTGCCTGCAGACAAAACAGTGTTACGGGTGAATTCATCAGCCTTTTTGCAGAACAGCCAGCCTTGGCTGTAGATTGAGTCTTCAGATCCATCGTGACTGATGTATTTATCTCATCTAATAGGTGACATACTGACCTAGCAGTGGGTAAGGCTGGTGAATGACAGTTAGACTGACTCTGAGTCTCATGGTAAGGGTTCATTCACCAACGTCTTTACCAAAAGGGTCCCAGGTCAAGTCTCCACTGAGTCTTTTTCATCTGTTCCCTTTCCTCCTTGAGCATTTTTTTTTCCTTTTTTCTTTTTTTTGCTAGAAAAGCTAGAATTAATATTTCCAACAGCACTGAAGTAAGTACTTGGCAAAGCATTTCTTTATCTGGTAAAAAATTACATGATTATGAGAACCCTTAGATATTCATAGAACTGCAGCTACAAAGATGGTTTACCTCTTATGACTTCGCAATTTTCAGAGAGAGAGTAATTTTGTGAGAACTGATCCTGACAGTAACTTAGAGAGCCATAGGTTTGACTGAAGTGCTGAGTGATCTCATCTATTTCTAGCATGTGTTGCCAAGGCAGGTGCTCAGAAGGTTTGCTATAGGATAAAAGATGTGCGTATGCAATATTGTGGAATATGGTGGGGGTCCCATGAAGGTGAGGAGAAAGCATGGAGAAATGCAGCCAGTGCATTTCTTGGAAGACTGATTCCCATCTTGCGTGTCTGGTGTGCTGATTTTTGCCTTAGTCAACAACCGCTAATAGAAGTGATGTTGTTGAGAGTTGACAAGAGTGAGTAAGCACACTGGCTCTTCTTCACTACGAGTTTGGAAGGCATCTGCTACTTATTCAGGAAAGGAAAATAAAAAATAAAAATCCATGTGGAAACATTTCTAGGGCGAAAGAATGCAATTTACAGAAATAACAGAAACGCATCAGTGGTAACCATTTCAAACTGACAATAACAAGGAGCCCAAGCAGACTGGATTTAGAGAAATTGATACACGTAACCTCTTGTTTATATTCAGAAACTTTCCTTTTAAAATGGAAACCAGCATTAAATTACACTCCTGAACTGCAGAGCTATTAACTGGATGGACATAATTAGCCTAAACTGAATGCAAAGACTCTTCTGTCAACCATACTTTTCCCAGATTCCTTTGCTCAATTTTTATGAACTCCTCTGTCCCACTGGGAGCGCTGAAGGCTGACCTGTCATCAATTATTCCTTGTCCTCAGGGGCTGGGGTCAAAGCCTTGTGACATACTGCCTGGTTTAGTTTTCCATGTAATTTGTTTTCCTAGTGGCACTCCATTTTCATTCACCTGCACTTCCACATACCAACATACGCAAATCCAGACACCAGAGACCTACCCCTTCTCCTTGCTGGACTCTCCGAGGTGACAATACCTTCCTTTCTCCAATTCATGGTCCATGGGGACAGCTGCCTGTCATCAATTCTTTTCAGATTTACAAGGGTTGCTCTACTTGCAGACCTGCTGTTGTCATTATTTGCTTGGCAGCTGGCACGTGAGTGAGATGTGATCAGCTTTCTGTCATACCTTGAATCTTGTACTATGAAGTTTGCGCAGTTGTCTCCAGGTAGCTAGCTGGGATGTCTGCACTTGGAAGTCTTTTGCAGTCCTTCCCTGGGGAGAATTGCCTTTCCGGAGAGCTTACTCTAGTTATTCATTCCTTTTTTCCAATGTATCCTGGAATCACCATGGTACGGCACAGGGAAGTGTCGGGGACAAAGAGAGGAGAGAACCTTGCTGAAATGGAACTCAGGTCATTTGCCTTGTTCCTGCAGTCTCTTGGCTTTTCTTGCTTCGATAGTTTGGTGGCACTGATGCACAAGGGATTTTAAAAATAAAAGAAAACTAAAGGAGAAAGACGACTACAAAGTCGTTCATTCTGTTGTCACCCATTTCGAAAACGGTGTGGCTTCCTCTAGCCCCCTCCCCGCCCTCCCCCGGAAGATGGATGTGATACAGTACTGCTGAAAAAGCCTCTCGAACGCTTGTGGAAGAGACGGGAGCAAGGCCGACCCCCTAGACTGCTGGGCGAGGTGGGGGCCGAGATGGAGGGGGAGCCCGGTTGGGTGGTGGGGCTTGAGGTGGTGGGGGGAGTGGTGGGAGGGTGGAGGATGGGGATGGGGTGTGAGGTGTGGGTGA
>NW_009595600.1:0-302 GCF_000690535.1 Cariama cristata
ACCCAGCACTGAGATGGGGTGACCCAGTGCCCCCCAAAACAGTCCCAGGGGACAGCGATGATGCTGCAGGTGGTTCGGGGGCTGTGCCAGGATGGGGCATTGCCCAGGCAAACTCCAAGCACTGCAAGGGAGAACCAAGTCCCACAGCCAGGGGTGGCTTCACCCCAGCTCCTGCCCCCCACATCCCCACAGACCCCCTGGGACACAGCAAAGCTCCAAACCCCCCTCACGCCGCTCAGCTGGGCCCTCTCCCCCTGGTTAATGAAAAATCCTGCTTTCTGCAATTATTGCCACTCCTTGTG
>NW_009595600.1:738-973 GCF_000690535.1 Cariama cristata
GGGACACATTGGTGACATGAGCTGGGGTTTCCCTGGGGACACACAAGGCGACAGGCAGAGCCAGCGTGGTCTCAGCTGGGGACCCATCCCTGTCACTGCCCGGTTTTCCCCCTGCACGGGGTACGAAGGGCTGTGGGAGGACAGAGGGTGTTGTCCCCAGCTGCCACCCAACGGACATCCCAGCTGGGGGACTGTCACCCTTTTGCCAGCAGCACGGTGGAGGCGGGGGAAGGGG
>NW_009595601.1:0-882 GCF_000690535.1 Cariama cristata
GGTGGGGCAAGGTGATTGACAGATCATCTTCTCCAATCCCCCTGCCATGGGCAGGGCCGTGTGCCACTAGATGAGGTTGCCCAAAGTCCCATCCAGGCTGACCTGGAGCACTTCCAGTGATGGGGCATCCACAACTTCTCTGCACAACTTGTTCCAGTCTATGTCTCACCACCCTTACAGAAAATTCCTTATCTCCAATCTAAATCTACGTTCTTTCAGTTTAAAACTGATACCCCTTGTCCTGCTTGTACTGAGACCAGTATAATTTGATGTCTTCATGAATAACACAGATAGTGGGATTGAGTGCACCGTCAGCAATTTTGGAGATGACACCAAGCTGAGAGGTGCAGCTGGGACTCTTGAGGGAAGGGATGCCATCCAGAGGGACCTTGAGAGGCTTGAGGAGTGGGCCCTTATGAACCTGATGAAGTGGTTGAAAAATTGGACATGAGCCAGCAATGAGTCCTTCCAGCCCAGAAAACTGATTGTATCCTGAGCTGCACCAAAGGAAGCATGGCCAGCAGGTCAAGGGAGGTGATTCTGCCCTTCTACTCTGCTGTTGTGACATGTCACCTCAAGTACTGCATCCAGTTTTGGGATCCCCAATGAAGGCAGACTTGGACCTGTTAAAGCAGGCCCTCCACGGCATGACCACAAAAATGATCTGAGGGCTGAAACACCTGCCTTATGGAGAAAGGCTGAGAGAGTTGGGGTTGTTCAGCCAGAGGGGCTGAAGAGAAGGCTTCAGGGAGACCTCACTGCAGTCTTTCAATACATAAATGGGGCTTACAATACAGACGAAGAAAGACATTTTATCAGGGCTTGTAGTGACAGGGAAAGGAATAATGGTCCGTCAGAGCAGCAACTGCCAAGCTCACCAGC
>NW_009595602.1:0-3292 GCF_000690535.1 Cariama cristata
CGTGGGATGCTCAGCATCGCCTCGGGGGCCAAGGACTCCCTGTACGTTCCCCTGGGGCGGCTCCAAAGAAAACATTTGGATGCCCATCACTTTGTACCAACTCATTAGCTTTGCAACAGAGCTAATTTTGTGTCTTTTTTTTTTTTTTTGCTTTACTAAAAGGGAACAAAAACATTGACTCCCTCGCATATGCACGCGACGCACTAATTACGGCAGACTTTTCTTTTTCAGGTCCAAGTCGGAAACGTTGGCCGCGACCAGAAAACCACCTCGGCTGAGCACTTCCAGCAACCCTTCGGCTGCGTTAGAAAACAAAATCACTAAAGCCTTTCTAATTGCAACTGCGTTGGGGATGGGAGGAAGGAAGGAAGGAAGGAAGGAAAGGAAGGAAGGAAGGAATTATGCAGAATCATTTATACTGGAGATGGACTTCTTTATAAATAAAGAGCAGCTTATGCTTCAAAATTACGTGCTTCACATTTTCTTCAAGGTGTCAGATCCTTGCTCTTGAGGAGATGGTCCTGAGGACTGAAAGGAGGATACACGGTGTCTCTTTTTGCTTCCCTATCTCCTTCTCAAAACCAGAAAAAAAGAAAAGTTTAAAAGGGATCGAGCCAAAGATCTCCTTTCCAAAAAGACACACATTTCAAACAGTTTTATGCAACCAAAAAAAAGCACACTGAGAACAACATAAAAGTGATTTTCCTTTCCCACCCATCACCTTTTGCCAGCCATGTTTTACCTGCATGGAGTAGCATGGTGGGCACAGAGCCACGGAGGGTCTCCAGTGGCTCTGCAATGCTCCAGGGATGCAGAGAAGCCCAAAAAATCCCGGATTCAGGTGGGATAACAGCTGCTTTGCATTAGCATCTCCCTCTTGAGATTTCCCTTGTTTTTCTTCTTTCTCCCGGTTTCCTTTGCTCTCCGCTCACTCCTTTTTCTTGTGCCTTTGGGAGAAAAAAAACCGCAGCCCAGGTTTTCCCTGTCTTTCAATGTCCATTTTCCTCCATGTTTGTTTTTCCGCCTAATATATCCTCACCTCGAAAGTAAGTGCTGAAGCCAGGGGGTTAATGGGTAACATGGGAAAACTACAATCAAGGCCATACTTTGCTGCAGCCATCCTGCGTGACCCCGAGCAAGACCCCTAAACCCAGATCTCACCTCCCCCTAAATCCCGGAGGTATCTAAAGATGGATGAAGACGTGGCCTTTAGTCTCCCTAATTTCACTTAACATCTAGTGTGGGGATATTGGTTTTTTTTTCCCAAACTCCCTGGGATTTTTTAAGATGCCCAGGCTTAAGTAGACTCTTAAGTCTACTCTTTACTCACCATCTCGCTGCACCTTCCCCTCCATCCCTTGTCCAGATGTCCTTCCCCTACCTCTAAGAGCTGCGTTTCTATACCATATGGGGCTGCTTCTGGACAACGTATGTCATGGAGAACACAGAGAGCCTTAATTATCTCTGTCATGATGATGTGGTCCCTATAGTGACCATAATTTCAGGAACATGTGTTTCTGCTATCCGGAGCCTGGATGCTGCACTTTGAAAATATTCCGAACGATATAGAGTTGCAGAAAAGGCCGAAGCAGTATATTAACAAGAAAAAAAAAAAAAAGAGGCTGTTCTGTGACGTGGGAAAGGATATATTTAGGATAGTTTCTCAGCTCTGTACACCCTAAAGGCTTTGATTCAGCCTCCGTGTAAACTTCCAGCATGTGTGGGAAGGTGCTTTGCTTACAGGCTGTACCGAGCAGGGAGGTGCTGAAGTGCCTGCTCAAAATTAAGAACGTGCTTAAGGGTTGAGAAAAATGTGTGGTATTTAAGCATGAATAGCAATTAAGCACCGAATCGTGGCCCTGAGTGCCTCGGTGGCTCAGGGACAAAGTGTGTTGCCAGCTCCGGCCGTGCCCGATGCTTCGGCCACCTGAAAGTGTCTCAGATGCTCTGTTGAATCCCCGTGGTCTCTTATTTTTTTCATTTCGAGCAAAAAGCAGCTGTCACTGCAAATAATTACCCTTACGCCTGGATTACATACAGTGTTGTTCCTTCCACGACTCCAAACCATTTTTCCTTGAGGGCTTATATTTGCAGAGCTGTCAATCCCACACCTCTCACCAGCGTTAAATTCATTTACAAGGTGAGGGAGAGGAGGGGAAATGCTTCAAAAAATAAATAATCAAGCCACATTAAATAACCATTTGGGAGACCGTCCTCCTCCCAAGCTTGCTTGGCTGAACTTGATATTAATTAGGCTAAATCCAAAGGCAGCACCTTCCCCAGGAGTCGGCTGGAAAACTCTCACCGCTCACCCCATGGCTGCAATTTCCAAGGGCTTTACCTAGTTAAGGATTATAATTTTTAACAGCTGCCTGATTTACTCAACTCCTTCCCTCTGAGATGCTGATGCGGTCCTCGGCCGACGAACGCCGTCTCTCTCCTTCTGCCATCACTTCTTCGAGGATTACACATTTATAGGGGTGAAAGTATGCGATGGAGACCTCCAAAAAGATAAAATCCTGCTCCTGCCACCGGTCAATAAGGAGGGGGGAGTTTGCTTACCATAAATCCGCAAGCCAGATTAGAGTTGACCGGACAAATTTGGCACTGACCATGTTGTATAATTAGAAAGAAAAAAAAAAACCTACACACAAAACCAGCAGAAATGCTTGTGGGAACGTGTCAGTTTGCTGGCTGGGGAGGATGATGGGGGGAAGTTTAGTCTGCTGCAAGGAGTCAGCAAGGGTCGGCATCGCCGGGGGGTTGGCATCCCTCCCCAACCGGTCCTGCAGCCGTGCTGGAGCTCGTCTCCATCACCCGACTGCAGAAAAGCTGCCCGGGCTTTCTGCAAGCTCCTGAGCCGGGGTTAGGATCCATAACACATCCTCAGAGCCGCCGGAGTGGGAAAAAGTCCTTTTTGGCTTGGAGAGCGGGTTTTTCCCTGCCAGATTCAGGGAGGACCGGCCATAACCAGCACAGCCTGTCCTCTGCCATCAGCTCCACGGCACTTATCGCAGCCGTCGGCGTCGGGAGAGGTGATGGAGAAAAGCAGGGAGAGAGGCCGGGGTCTCTCATCCCTGCTCCACACCAGCATTTCATTTGAGATCCCCCACCCCAGGTGAACATCCCCCTTTTCCCTGTGCGGTGCAGGGCTCGGCACCGAGCTGCGCTGCCCTTCCCGGTTTATTCCTTCTTCCCCGGAGAGGTTTTCTGCAGGACACGTGTTATCAATTAGATCCGTTTGTTCAACCTACATCTGGTTGTGCTCTTGTCTCCTGGAAAAACCCAATAA
>NW_009595603.1:0-824 GCF_000690535.1 Cariama cristata
AAGGTCTCCGTTGAACCCCGGCTCAACCCCAGGTCTCACTTGAACCCAACTCAACCCCCCAACTGATCCCAGCTCAACCCAACGTCTCAGTTGAACCCAGCTCAACCCCAAGCTTCGAACGAACGCAACTCATCCGGACGCAACCCAAGGTCTCAGGTGAACCCAACTCAACGAAGCTCAACCCAACTCACCCCATCCAAGGAAACCTTTTTTTTTTTTGGCTCAAAGCTCCAACTTTGCTTTGTCCCGGCCACCAAACACCTCCTGATGACCCCCCCTCGCCCCCCCCATGACCACGCCCTCTCCTCCCATCCCCAAAACCATGGTTGGACTTTCTCAGGTCTTAAGCCTCCAAGATGCCACCACCTGCCCCTTGATGTCAAGACGTTCCAGATCCTCCACGTCCGGTCAACTCAACCGGATCCTCGTTTTGCCCCACCAGTTGCCGACACCCGACCGAGAGCCGACCGAGTCCCATCATGCCCCAAACTTGCCGAAGACCTTGTCTTAAGGCGGCAGAGGAGAAGCAGAAGATGAGAGGGTCAAGGCAAGTGCTGAGCGTGGTGAGCAGCACGGCGTAGGCTCTCCAAGGTGGGTTCTCCTGCCGTAGGTACCCCACCACGTGGGAAACGTTGAAGGGGGCAAAACAGAGGACGAAGGACACGGCCGTGGCCGATGCCAGAGCCACCGCACGGCGAACCCGGCGCCGTGGTGGGGAGGGCCACCACGATGCAGACCAAGCGGGCGTAGCAGAAGACGGTGATGACCAAAGGTAGGCAGAAGAGCACCAGGAACATCTCAAAGCGGAGAGCCAGCAGCGTGGT
>NW_009595603.1:938-1153 GCF_000690535.1 Cariama cristata
AGAAGCGGGCAGCGTCCAGTGCGGCGTTGGTGACCCGTCGGCGCCGGCGATATTGAACGGGGAAGGCGGCGCCGAGGTAGCGGTCAACGCTGAGGGCGGTGAGGGAGAGGATGGTGAGGTAGATGCTGGTGAAGAAGAGGAAGACGAAGAGCGGGCAAAGGGCCGGTGGAAGTTTCCAGGTGGCCTCCCATGCCGCCTCGGCCATGCGGATGGGC
>NW_009595604.1:0-5402 GCF_000690535.1 Cariama cristata
ATTTGTTTTTTATTATTATTTTTTATTTTTTCCTCAGTAAAGGGAGGATGCAGGGGTTGTGAGCGGGTTCCCCGGGTAGCTGGCTGCGGGGCCGTCCCTTCACCGAACCAGAACGGGTTGACCTAAGTTCAAACCACTGCAATTTGCAGTGTGCTGAGATATTTAATTATAAGGGCAGATAAAACCTCTAGTTGGTTTTTTTTTTTCTTATTAATATGTTGTTTCAGTCAAGCTGCGTTTTGTGGAATTATCCTACTGAAATACACTGACAAATGGCCGGAACAGTCCCAAGTTTTTATAGATGTGTGTGGCAAGATTCAAACACGCTCAACTTGGTGTACTTTGGGGAAAGAGAGTTGATCTTGCTTGTTGGGCAGCGTGGCTTCCCCCACCCGTACCCCTGAAAGAGCAAATCAGTAGGGCGTTAGAGTGGATCCGAGTGTAGGCTGAGGTGTGTCAGTGAGTGCGAATCCGGTTTCACTGAACCCCTAATAAATGTTCAAGATAATAGTTTTAGTAAATCAGTTGGAATGCCAGCCACTGCGGGGTTGTACAATGCAGGGGTCTGGTTGTACAATGCAGGGGTCTGGTGTACCAATAGCAGCCTGTTTACAATAGGGTCTTTTGGGGGTAGAAGGAACTTTAAAAAGATGGGGAGAGATAGCTGAGATTTCAAAATACAAATGGCTTTTACTTCCACGCAGGAAGTACTGTAAGGAAGGAAACTTTCGTCCTCTGACCAGGCAAAAGTAAATGCATTTAGTTTTGTGCACGTCAAGAGCTATCTGCGCATAATACAGGCTTGAAGTCTTTCTCCTTTAAGTATGAAGGAAGAAAAATAGCGGAGGTAAAAAATAACTGTGGATTTTTTTTTTTCCTGTTTACAATAGGGTATTATGTGGGATAAGGAGAGGATGGAGAGGTGAGTACTGAAAGCAGCTATGTGTATATGAGCCCTTAGAAAGGGGCCCTGAGGGAACCAGGAGAATACTCAAAATATAATGAGGTATAAGAGAAGCAGTAGTCTCTGTGGATACACAAAGCTCGGGTGAACTGTGCCGAGGTCTGTTTGGAAGCAGGCAGGATCAGTTTGGGTGTAGTGATCTGTCAGCGCTGATCTAACTGTCGGATTCAGTTTAAGATTTTGTTTTTGTGTGTGTGTGCTCACATCTGGAGCCTTTACAACTAGCGCATTTGTTGTGCACAGAGCATGCCATGGCCTCTAAATCTCTTCTGCAGAACATTGTTGCTAACCTGTCTTTCAAAGTAGGTTTAAGCATCAAATATGAAAGAAACAGGCTTGACAGTAGCCACAGCAGTTATTTTAGAAGATGAAGATGTACCTCAGAAGACAGTATGTTGAAAATAAAGCACTTGAGCTTTTAAGCTGTGGACTGTCATCACCCTCCTGCACTGCTGATGAGCGTAATTCAGCAGTCTAAAAGCTAAACGAAACGTTATTATATCCCATGTGAGGAAGTGTTCCTGTCTCCTAGATCACGCTCCTTTCTGTACTGTATGTATGCCAATAGGCTATGTCTAGATAATTGTCTAGCTGTTCCAGGCTGCCTTGTATGTTTTCACCTGTTGCTTCTTGTTCTTTTGCAGTCCTTCAGTTTCTTAATTTTGAATCCTTTATTCCAAGGAAAGATAACTTTGAAAAAAGCTGCTGCAAGTAAATTTGTGTTTATCATTTCAGTAAGGCCATTAAGATCTGGCAAGCTGATGATGTGTGTGTTGTGTGTTTTCTTTTTGTTTTTTCATCTCCATGGCTCAACTACTTTTGTACAGCTACAGCAGTGAAAATGAAAATAAATAGTTTGAATGCTGGGCCCTAAACGGACTGCCGTACTCGGGTAGCAGATGCAGGTGTCAGCAGTGTCACTCCATAGTTGTTCACCCAAGCTCTGTACGCACTGGCCTTGCCTCGCAACTGCTGATGTGCTTGCCTCTTTCCAAGCTGGTTTTTAATAAGGGAGACAAGGCAGCGATGCTTCTGCAGGAGAGTCAGAGAGGACTTGTACATCTTGTGCTTATGTCAAAGTAAGCTCAAGCTTGGGGTTAGTTAAAATCTATACAGAAACTATTCAGTGATTGAGGTCCTAGAACTATGAATTTTTGTTTGCACATTGTATTCTGGACTCGTGCGGCTGCAGTTCCGTCCCAGAGCAGGCTGGTCTCTGGATTGCCCTGAGAACCCTGGCTGATGCAGGCTGGAGATGCTAAGGTAGCTGGGAGCTCTTACCAGTGTTATGGTATGATCTTGGGATAACAGACAGTTGCTACGTGGTGTACTCATGGAGACTTATAATAGGATGGTTTCAAAGAGTTTTGCATCGTTTCTTTCCTTTCCCCGTACTCTATGTTGTAGGACATAAAGGCATAAGTTAAATATTAGGGTTCTTGTTCTGATTGCGAAGGTGTCCCCATTTCCCTTTCCCTTGCTGTTGTTGCAGTCGCTGTCCTGAAGCAATGCAAAATAACGCGTCTCTCTCAGATCCTATAGAAGCATAACGATGACCGGGTGCTGTCAGTTCAAGTTGAAGTCAGTTTCCTGGTTAGCATTTTCAAATATTTGTCTGCTGCTGTACCTGCAGTGAGTATTGTCTTTGTCTTTTGGGCATGGGAACAGTTCAGTGACATGGGTTGGGTAAGCTACGTGCTCAGCATGCTCGTCGTACTGTAGTTTGTATCTCTTCACCAAGAGGTGGTGTAGCCTCTTAGAAGGACAGAGGCAGTAAGAAAGTAAGTTTTTTCTCTTACTAAATTTCTAAATTGATCTTCTGTTGTTCTGCCTCTTTATATCCATCCTGCAAACTTTTTTTTCTTTTCACTTCAGCTCTTATTTCCCCTTACTGTTACTGCAGCTGTACACAATTTATAGGACTGTTGGTGAAGAATAACTTTCTATATAAAAGGTGTTCGTTTCACTGCAGTGCAGCTGATATGAAGTTCAATGTAGTTTTCTAAATGCTTTGTGATCCTTCAAGCTGAAATATAGCAATGTAACTTTTCTTAATTGTGTCCAATGAGATTATTCTGTATATTTTACTGCTTCAGACTGTATGAGCTATAGTAGAGACATCTTTAAGTAACAAACTAGAAAGATCTTTATATACAGCTTTTCCACTATGGAACCACAGAATCTGAATAAACCTTCTACAATAAGATAAATTTTGACAATTGTATTGTTTAATTTACTTTCCCAAATAATGGAAATACTGGCTATGTGGGGGTAGTATGAAAATTGCAGCGGGGGGATATACGGTTTGTCACATACTCTGTAAAAATATAACCTCTTTTTCTGGATGTTGCTTTTGCATCAGACATGCTTTTCTGTCTTCTCCTTGGATGGTTTGTGCATTCTGCCGAGGATGTGTGCTACCCTGGGGAGGGCAGGCTCGCAGCCGGAGAATATGGAATTAGTGTGTACTGTCCTGTAAGTGTCATACAGAGCCTGCTGTGGGCTCAGTAATGAGAGGAACTTGTCAGCTTAACATTAAACAGTACACTATTTAGGGGAAAAAACAAGCATTCAATGAGTGGTAACTAAAACTGTGTCCATACAATATTGGTTTCTGTTTGATAAATTATTTGGGACACTGTGGATATCGTTAAGCAATGTGTTCTGCCTGTATAACTGCAGTTGCATTAGTTTTCTCTGGTAACTTATTTCTTGCTGATCCTGGGACTTGTGAAGTTCTTCCTCTTTATAGTCAAGAGATGGCTAATAATCTTAAAACAAGTCTTGATGACATCTTATCTTTCATAAAGTGAACATTTACTTTCTTTAATAAAACGTGCATATGTCTTTTGTATATTCACGATGGCTTTTACGGCTGATGGTGGATTTGGATATTCCTGAACATGGTGGATTTGAATATATCTGGGCAGTTGAGGAAAAAATACCACTCTTTAGCATATGTTTATTTGGACACTAAATGGTTGCTGAGCATCTTGTAGCCTATGGTGACAGTCTGTTCTGTATTTGTAAGGCAGCTGGCCCCCATCAGTAAATGCTCCTGCCCAGGTTGGTGGCTTTGGGTTGTACAATAAATACTGCTGGGTCAGAGGTCTGTATTACTGAACAGTTTTGCCTGTACTATGTAGTATATTTAGAGATCCTGCCACTTTATTGCTTCTCTTTATTCAGGTTCTCCTATTGCTTCAGGATTACAAACCTGGATGTTAAGTATTTGTTGCCTGTGTAAATATCTCTAAATATGTATAGTAGCAGATAAGATTTGTTTCCAGAGGAACAGTGATTTATTACAGCTCTTGCTTTTGGGAAGCTGCTGGCCTATTAGTTCTGCAGATATTTCTGAAAAAAAATTTTTTTGGGGGGGAGGTTGGATTAAATGAGTTTACAAATGGATGCTTTATTTTTTACTTTTATAGAAGTGGGTCAGCTTTTAATCAGAGTTTGAGAAGATGATTGACTAGCCTAACCAGAAAGTTATGTTAGGGGTTTTTAGCAAGTGCTCTACTAAATTTCATGGCAGCCTGTCGCTTTTGGTCATTTGTTTAGACAATTTTGTTGGTTTTATTTGCAATATAATTCTAAAATTGTTTTCTAATTAGATTTCCTAAGTATTTTACTTGTGTGTGTAGTCTTAGTAGACATAAATGAATATTGAGCTTCAGTGTTTTTTTCTCCCAGTTATCTAGCTTTGATACAGCAAAGGCTGGTAACTGCTTTGAGCTGGAAGATGGCAAAACTGTAAACCTCGGTGCTCTGGAACTATTTGTGTCTAAAAGGACAGTCCGTTTATCAAGCATTTCAGATGACCTACTGTTTTTAACCTAAGTTCAGTTAATACATATGGGGGTACCCTTGCATTCCAGTTCTTGCTTTGCTTGTGGTTACTCGGCTTTCTCCGCACCCTTGCAGACTGGTATCAGGCTTGTGCTGTCTGGATGCTTTTTAGTCAGGGTGCCTCTTAACATAAATGCCATTTTCGTCCTAGCTGTCACTTACAATAAGTCACAAGGCCTGTTTGTCAAATTACATCCCTGAAATTAAAATCTCAGCTGTTTTAAATATCATGTAGAAGTGTTTGTATACAGACTTTGTCTGCAAACTGTCCTGATTGTACAAAAGCTGTTCTGAAGAGGAGCTGTGTGTGCATGCACAGGTCAGCAGTTAGTAACTTGCATTTCTTAAGTGTTTGTGTCTCTCCTTGGTGTGTAATGCAGTTTTGTTATCTCTTGTGCAAGTCAGTGTGTCACAATGTTTTCTTGAAACCTGAGATGCTTCCCATCTCACATCTCTGCTTCGCAGTGGGTACCAGTTCTTCCTGCGCTGGATGGTGGGACAGAGCTTGTCCAACAGCATGAGCAACTTCTGAATTCCCATTTCCCCAAGCACCATTGCTTCGTTATTCTCCTAATTGCCTTTTTTT
>NW_009595604.1:5447-5709 GCF_000690535.1 Cariama cristata
CGGGATTGGGGTGAAGAGTGTAAGAGTCTGTATGGAGTGCTGCCTGCATGCTTTTCAGCCTATCATTTAGAAAAGGCGAAACTTGAAAGCTTTACTAACCTCAGAAGTGAATTCTGCTGAACGCTGAGTGTGGCTGACAAGATTTGGCACTTCTGCGAATCTAACTAGCTCTTGCATACTGGTAGTGACTCTTGTGGTGTTCATTCTGGTTTTGTAGTGTACTCTAAAGATGTTTCAGTATAATCTGAGGCTCAACCCCCCC
>NW_009595604.1:5754-15497 GCF_000690535.1 Cariama cristata
TGAGGGGTGATAAACATGGGCTTTGTTGTTTTTCCCCTCCCTCTACCCCATCAATTAGCTAATTTACACAAGAAAAACATGACTTCCTTTTTCTTTTGAGAATAAACAAATGAAAATAGGGCATTTCATATGTAAAACAGGTCACTTACAGGAAGCCAGAGTACATGTTACAAGCTGGTTGCTATTGACTGCAAAATATTGCTCATCTGCACTCATCACATGCTCTCTGATCAGAGAAAACTTTGCTTTTGGAGCATCTAAATTGTAGAAGTGTATTTCAGTGACTTTAAATAGATCAAGAACTTTTAACCTTGCCATTTTTAGCATAAAAAATACTTTTCTGAGATGAGAACTGCATAGTTGCCTTTATAGCATGTTTTTTCATTTGTAAAAAAAAAAGATTTAATATAGTTCTGCTTTTATGCCTTTTCTAAAGCACCACAGAGCATCAGTATTGAAAGCAGGAAGCCTTTTCAGAATCATTTTTGGGAATGGAAGAGGGCAAGGTACAACGTAGCACACTTACAGCTTAACATCTCTGATCGCTGTTTCAGTCTTTGCTCCTGTCATACAATAGTAGTTGAAACAGTGAAGAGTGACAAGGTGGAATAGGATTTTCTAATGAGCCTGCTTTTTAAACCCAAAACACTTAGAAAACAGTAACTGGGCTGACAAGTGAAACATTCCCCAAATGTCATAGCTGGCTACTGTTGGTGCTGTCGAGATGGGGATAATCAACTTGTTTAACCTAACTGGGTTTAAGTGTGACTAGAAAACAGTTTTGTTTTTTGAGGAGCTGCAATGTGATTGATGGCGAGATGCCTCCTCCGTGTCATGTGCAGGTGTGGCAGGGAGAGGAAACCAAAAGAAAACTGTGCCGCTGAAAACACTGAGCAGATGTTTTAGCACCTGTTATGCAACTGGATTCAACTTTACTGGGTTTTTTTTGAGCAAAATAGCCTGCCTCTCCTCATGTAAGTCTTTTAGTCAGATTATATTTTTCCAGAATGATGCTGCTTATTCTACTGGTTTAATGTTACACAGGATAATGTAGTATTTCTATTTGTATAATTGTCAAGGGACATTTCAGTTGAAGCTCACTCTGAGCTATGAGGCAAAATGACACTGGAATGCTATTATCTTCTCTGCTATGATTGCCATGGCAACAGCTGCAGGTAGACAAGGCAAACCAAGGATTCTTTTTCTATATCATACGGATACCAGTTGGGTTTTTTCCTTCTCTCCCAGTAATGACTCTGAGAAGCTTGTAGCACAAACATGCTCTGAGTCATCATGAAAAGTGTGGGGATTTTTTTCAGTTAAACTTTGATTTTAATTTTGTAGCTGTTGAGTATTTGTGATAGTCTATTAAAAATGCGCTTTTTCTAGGAAGAAACTGGCAGCCTAGCCTGGATTGTTCTAGGAGACTGATGAGATGAGCCAGTGGCTGGGGAGTTTGTTTGGAACATCACAGAAGGCCCTAGGCTAATAAGGCACCTAAGTAACTTTGTGGATCTGGATGTTAATTTCTCTCTGCGTTCATCTTTCCTTAGGACAGGGATGAGAGTATTACTCGGCTCTTCTATAGAGAGAGGTTGTAAGGGTAGTTTAATGCTTTCAGGTAATAAAATTACTGTGTCACAGGAAGGAAACTGGATGTGGACATAAGCCTATAATGACTGTCTCTTATGGTTGTGTTTTTTCTTGTTACTTAAGTGTTCTAACACTGGTGCTCTTGCTGCTGCCCTCGATTTCCTCCTGTATTCCTCCATCTGCAGACATGCACGTGCATTCACGTGCAGATGTGTGCACACGTGCTTCCTGAAATTGTATGCAGTTCATTTGGCAATGTCAAGAATTATGCCAAGATTTACCAGGGAGCCAGATGTGTATTGGTATTTTTAAAAAAGTTTCATACTAGCTCTTCTGTCTGATTACTGAGGTACGCTGTGAAACTCTGTTCTGGGATGTTTGTTCCTATTTACGTTATTGTGGTAGTTACTACAAGCATGAAAGCTCTAAGATTTGGCGATTTCATAGGGACACTTTTCCACTTACTCTGCTCTTCCCGGTAGCCTAATTTCCCTTTTTGAAATAGAAGACTGCTTAATTTGTTTCCTTCATTAATCATTAAACTCATCTAGATACTGGGCAGGGTGAGGGGGGAATAGCATTTCTTTTTCCTGGTGGCACAGACTAATCTCTTTGCTTCAGTCAAAAGAGGATTTCATCTAACCTATTTTAAATAGAGGATTAAGGACAATTAGGCTCTTCCTTTACTTCACCACTAAGATAGGATGTTGTGAAATCCTCTGAAAAGCACATCTGCTGATGAACCAGTAAAGTTTTGCAAAATTGTTAATAGTCAAAATAGTTATTGGCAGAAAAAGAAAGTTTGCGTATGAAGCACTTGTCCGTAGAGAGTTGTGTGGATGAAGTGGGACGAGGAAAGGAATTGAACTGTTTACTCAGTTTTTTGTCTCTAATGCTTCTAATTTACATTGTGAAGTAGACATGTAGATAAACTGAAATGGCTGGCTTGTTACTGAATAGCATTAACAACTTGCAGTTCATGCTTAGCATTTTACGTAGCCCTTCATATCTTTTCAAAGTACTATTAATGAGTTGTTTGCACAAATGATTATAATGAAGTACAAACACCAGTATCCATTATCTGTGCTTGTGTAACTGTTTTATGCCACTTGTAATGAATATTAGTGGCTTCTCTTGAGGTGGATCTGAATCAGCAGTGGCATTTGATAGCTAACATTAAACTGCTATCCTCGTCAGGAGGTCATTACAAAATAAAACCATGAAAAAATACTGCTCTTACTGGAACATACATGATGTGCATGAGACAGTATAACGATTAATGTAAGGGGCAAAAAATGGCTGTGTGTATTTTGGAGAAGGTTTGGCTACCAAATCCATCCTGTAAATGATAGAACTGACTGACTTCCATGAAGTTTGGATAGTATGCTGCAAAGCTACAAGGAAGATAGCTGAGTGACACTTGCCTCTGAGAAATTGCTCTTGCAATCGTAAGTTTATTACTAGCAGTTGTAGGCAGGTTACTGGTAGTCTTAGTTTCTTTAGTTTTGTTTCCTGCAGAACACTAGAGGGTTCAATCTAATCTTATTGTTGGATGATAATACACCTGAAGGGTGGTCCAGGAAAAGCTGAAATCTATTTATTTCATCTTATTCATGAGGTGACTTGGAGTTGAATAAACTGTAATTTCTCAGACTGGCGTAAACAGTGTTTCCTGAATGAGTGGAGTGTTTGGCTCTGGGATCCCAAAGCTGACTTTGAGGGGAGTTGTGGTCTTCTCTTAAAATTCATCTGCTGTCTTTGCCTGTAGCTTTGGCCCCACTCTGTGCCTTTGCACACCTTCCATCTTCAGATGTTTTAATCCTGATACATCTTGGGCTGTCGTTATGACTTTAGCTGTGCAGATGGGTCTAGTATCAAACTAGTAGTGAGCAACAGAAATGGCATACCAGTCGCTGGATGTGCTTTGGGTAGAGTATAACAAATGTGGAGGAAACATTGTTGGGAAAGTTGATGTTCCGCTTATTCTTTTTCTTTTTTTTTTTTTTAAGAGGGAGAAGACATTATTTAAAATGTAACTGTCATGAAGACTGTTAAAAACCAGGCTGCCATTTAATCTTACTGTAAAATATACCTATGTAGAAACACGCTTTTTGATTATGTGAAATATGTATGAGAGGATACTACACAGGTAGGCTCAAAACAGTTTAGTGATCATGTCATAACTAAAAGAATAATTAACTTTTATGCTGATGTTAGCAGAAATAATGTAAATAAGTTCCGGCTGGACATTTTGCTTTGGTCGAAGAGACTCCTTACACTATAAGCAGATTTTGATTGATTAATGTTAGTGCTTTCCTTTAGTTTAATGCTCAGCATTTTCTCTGTAAACATGGAATGTACTGAAATGCTGTTGTTATTCACTGGTGTTTTGTGTGTGTTACAGAATAACTGCAAGTCCTTTCTAGTAAATTATGTGTAGTTTCCTTTTCTTTGATTTATCAGTGGAATTACATTAACAGTAAGTGTGATCTTAAGAGTTATCTTAAATCTTTCACATTCTAGCCTCCTGACCACCAGTATGAACTGTGGAAAGCTTAATTCTAATAAAAACCTGTTCATCTAGGCTTTAAAAAAAAATAATCAAAGATTTCTGAGGTAACCTCAAGTGTTACAAACATTCTCAAGTTAATTTAATGTTTAAAATCCAATATATAGATTTTAAAATGCCTTATACTGTCTCATTTTTAAGAACATTTAGTGTTTTTATCCTTTTGTACCAGATTTTCAGTTCCTGACTACCTTAAACTAAAGCTGTTATAGGGGTTCTAAACAAATCCACTCATTCTTATTGACTTTAAGCTCTTTGCAGGAATGTATATCCTCTGTTCAACAGATACGTAGCCACTTCAATATACGGTCGGTCTATAATATCATAGCGGGTAGGATGGGGGCAGGTGGGCTAAAGCTGAGATAAGAATTTTCTTTAATGACAGTCATTGAGCAGAACTACAAAATTCTTTCACCTTCTAAGATTAAAAAAAACCCCACAAACCCCAAGTAACCAAAAGTAACGCACGGGGTTATTGTAACTTCACCTGTGGATGCTGTAGTATTGTTAATCTCTTAAGCGGTGTTAACCGACTGCTTAATGTTTACAGTTGTCAGGTGACCAGATGGCCTAATTTGAGAGAGAGGTATGTTCATGAATATGTTGACTTCTTGATGCTGTAAGTTTTTTGTCTGGCATAAGGAGGTTAAACTTCCATACTTAATGGCTGTAACGACATAGAGGCAATAGGAAAGCTTCACATGCCTTTGCGAAGCAGCGCACAGTGAACACGGGCAGGTATGAGCACAGGTTTCTAAAGGGCAATCTGGATTGTGGTTTTGCCTCTCCTGTCTCTTTCAGCCTAGGAGGTCTCAAATTTGAAAGGCTTATCCTTTTTTCTTAAAGGAAGGTTCTTAAGCCCCTAACTTCCTTCCTAAGAAGTGAAAGAGTTACCTTGAGCATTTTTACTGTTAATGGTATCTGCTGTAACTTGTTCAAAGAGCTTTTATGTTAGAATATATATAAAATAATTTTTTTTAAAAAATATGTTAAAAAAATGACTTGAGCCTAGATTTCTGCTGGGCGTGTAGAATTAAAATGTCAGTATTCCTTTGCTATTTTCCTGCATATAACAAATTACAAGGTATTTTAAACTGGAAATAATGCTTTTACATGTGCATTTGCTTTTGCCTGTTAAAAATGATGACAGAAGCCAAACAAAGTTTGGTTGAGTCATGGTTGTAGTTAAGTCATTGAGACAACTCCAAATACTTGCAAGCCTTCAAGGCTAGTAAGACTGTAGGATTGGCTTTTCTTCTTGCTTCCTCCCTCTGCCCCCAGTCAGACCACTTAATTCTGCTTATAATGACTTCTCTTTGCTGCAGAGTAGTGGCTTTTAGCTGATCTTTGAAGAGAATTATGATGAGGGGAAAAGGTGCCACTGCACTTTTCGCTGTCAAATTCCTATCTGTGACTCGGAGATGGATGGGAAACGCAGAAACGTGGTCTTCATGGCCCCCGGACTGGAGCACAGGAGTGGTTAGATCAGCACAGGAGTGGAAAAGCAGGTTTGTGCTTGCACAGCTGCATCTTGTCACTTCTTCCTTAAACTGATTAAAGGTGTGATCTGGACTTCTCTTCTGTTTCTCCTAGTAGGTAGAAAAGACTAAAGCAGAAATGTTAAGCAGGCTGATGCAATGGCCTATTGCTCTTGTAATCTCGTAAGAGCTGTCAGAAGGGACTCTGGCAGTAAAGACAGGTTTGCTCTTTCTTTGCCCTTCTATTTTGGACATGCCGTTGGGTAGTTGATAGAGACATCTGTTTTACTTCATTCTCCGAGTGACAAACCATTGGGCAATGGGTATGTGTGGGTGCGTTCCTAAAAAGGTAACTTGCTCTGGGTGAAGTAGTAGCAAGTTTCACAGTGAGGGGAAGAGTGCTGCCAAGTGCTGGGGTTGTAGATATGGTGCTTCTGACTGGGATGCAGTGACATCCCAGAGCAGTGACTGGTGAGTCAGGGATGATTTGACAAGTTGCTGATATCCGTGGAACACTGGCTTGTTTTGTGGGTAGCATCTGACATCAGGAAAAGAGTAACTGGGAGAGGGGTGGGAGTTAACATGTTATATAAATGTCAAGAAGCTTTACGATTTATGGAATGAGGAGGAGCGTTTGGAGGACTACATACTAGAGGGAATGTTACTTGAAAACCAACCAACCAGGAAATAACTCCAGCCTTTCCTCCCCAAACTAACCCCGTGATGTACACTCTGTTGTAGCACTTGCCTGTCATGTGGCTTGACCTTCCCAAAGTTCTAAGTGCAATCAAAGATAATGACTTGGGGGGGAAAATGGAACAGCCATTATATGCTTAGCGTTAGAACATGTTTTATTGAAATAAGGATGCTAGCCAGCACAGGAACCCTTTGTTAAGATTGTGAAAGCCTGTAGCACCTTTAACCCTTTCACAGGCAACTATTGGAGACTGGTAAATGAAGACTTCTTTGGTTCAATGTGAAGGCCAGTGTCAAAAGCTTAAAAATTGAGTTTTTTTTCTGCATGAAGACAAGGTGTGCATGATCTGTTTCACTATTGATATTTGGGATTAATTTGTTCTGAAAATAATTGTTTAAACTTGGTATTTCAAAACAGGCAACTAAACCCATTTGTTAATGTCAGACTAGTCTGAAAATGCTTCATGCTTTTTAACTCTCTTTCCATAAAAAGTGACTAGATGATCTGGAAAGATCCATTCTAACCCACATTATTCTGATCCTAAAATAAGAACCGTTGACTAATGCTTAATGTTAATTTAGAGGAAAAAATACTCTCTTGCCTCTCTTGCAGCCATCTTGGTTTTCATCTCTGAGCAGATGGTAATAATAAGACATCCTAGTTTAAAACAGGTGCTGTGGATAAAGCTGCATAAATCTTGGTGATAACCTACAGACTCCACAGGTTGTTATTCTGAGCAGTAATTACACCGCTTGGTGTGTTTGTTCATTCATGCTTTCAGATTGCCGTAATAGAGGTTCACAACAACTTCCCTGTGTTCATCTGCCCAGTAAAACCTACTGTAGGCAGGGCTGAGGCTTTAATAGCTGTGGGCCTGACCAGGTTATAGGGTTTCTCCTGGTTCCTGTTGTTCCAGTTAAAGAAAAATTACTCCAGTCAGCCTATACCCAGTTATTGTCATCACTCCCTACTGGCTTTGATTGCTCATGTGGCTATTTTGAAACTTTTTTCATTTAAAAAAAAAAAAAAGAATTTTTCTCAAACTACTGAGTAATTTGTGAAGCTGATTGATTCATGTTCCTTAATTCAGATATTCATAATATCTGAGGAAGCCCTAACCTTTGTGAAAGAGGGTGGTAGTGAGTTGCTAGGTGAGGAGAGAGCTGTGGATGGGAAACTCTTCTGAAGCCTAAAGAGATTACCTGTCTGTAACTTAATTTGGAAGCTGCTGATGTGTAAGTGTGACCAGAGAGGCTGGAAAAGAAAAGCTACTAGAGACTTTAATTGGTAACAAATAGTGTGAAAACGCATGTGCCTCAAACTACTTAAGTTGGCCGGTCTCACCTGTCATGACAAGATAGTTGTGTCACCATGGAGCACTGATGGTGGGTGCATGTGCTCTGCGAAGTTATTCTGGAGCTGCATTTAGGTGTTGAAACCACATGTGTGTTCAGTTTGGGGAGTGTGGGAATGGCAGAAAGAAGATAGAAAATAGCATCAACTCTAGATGTCTGTATAAACAGACTTACTTATTCAATGCCATTACTGTAAAAAGGTACTGGATCACAATAATGGGCTGTAAGCTGTTCTTGAAAGACTTCTTCCTGGGTTAGGAGCTGTGAAGAGTTCTGGAAAGGTTCTGAGGCCTTCGGTTGAGTAAAAAGTGGTGAAGATTATTTGACTGTTTGAAAGGGAAGTATGGACGTAAAACCACTTCAATGTCAGTGTACCTAACTTACGTTTTCTTAAAATAGTTTGGGGCATGTTAATGTGATGGGTTTCTAGCTCTGTTTTAAAATATCAGAGAGAAGGAATGTGAAAGAATATTCCATAGAAGAGAGGGAGTCCTTGCCTGAAAGAGAAGCCTGAGCACTTGGTATGATGTGATTGAAGTCATGGGTTGTAATGTGTCCTTCTGTGGTTTCTGAGCTGGTGGCTGAGGGAGAGCAAGCTATAAATACTTCTCTGTTCTCCACTTATGTGATCAATTGAAGCTTGCTGGAACTCTTGTTTAGAACTTGACCACTAAATTGGCAAATTAGGCCAGCTTTCCTGCTTCTGGTTGGAATTTCCTCTTTAAAAAAAAAAAAAGCCAAGTGAATCTACCAGCTTAAGTGGCTTAAATTGTGGGATGCACTCTTAAGAGGTGTGTTCTAAAAGAGATCTGGAAGCTTTGACAGGCTATTTCAGGAAGAAGATTTTTTTTTTCCTTCGTCTCTTTGAAAAAGACATCCAAAGGATTAATGATACTCCTTCTGTACTGGGCTCAGCCTTTTCATCCATTTGCATGGAACAAATGAGCTGTTGTTCTTTGCTAAAAATGTTTATTTTCATCAGCAAATGGGTTAAAACATCTAGTCTCACCTTGCACAGTTCATGGGTGTGCTGTCTGTTTGCAGCAGTGTTTAAAACACTGGAGACGTTCCTGAAAAGGCTTAAATCCTGAGCCTGGGCTGTAGCTATAATCAATACCGGAAAATATACAACTCTTGCTCTGGATGGTATCTAACAGCCTGACACGGCTTGCTAAAGCACTATTTGTCTAGCTTTGCTTCCTCTGCAGGTGATTCAGGGTGCTTTGTTCTTCCCTGCACTATCTCAGAATAATAGACTGGTCTTTAAGCCCAGATGTATCCTGTTCCAGTGCCTCAGTTCCCCTTTAGTGCTGCCTCAGCTAATCTTGCTATGGTTCCTGTCTCTTCTGAAAAGCCTTTCTTATAGGTCTTTTTCTGCTCAGGTCTCCTGGTTCACTGTTCCACAGTTATCCTCCTTGAGCCTGTATTCTTACACCAGTAGGGTGTCTGTGTGGTTCTTTGCTCTAGCTTTATCTTCTCAAATGCATCACTTCTGGGAAGTTACAGGAAAAGACATAGTGAACTCCACAGGAGTTCTCCTGGCCTAACAGAGGAATTGCCTCCCTCCTTCCCTCTTGGAGTCTGCCCTGGGCCATCTGACCCCCAGCTGACCAAGTCAGCGGCTGCTGTGTGGTGGGCCTTGTGCAGTAGGGGTAAATTGACCATCACTGCCTTTGAAGACCCGACTGCCTTTGGTGCTTGGAAAACTACAGCCAACAAAATGTGCTTTTGTTATCGCCCTCAAACTGAGCTGAAGCATATGATTGAAAGGATTATGCCATACTAGGTTACTATATATATTTTTGCATGACTGTTATGCTAAAAAGAAAAACAATGATAGCCATCTCCAGTAATGATGGGAGTACTGTCTCTTGGTGGACATCAGTGCCAGAACTTTATTTTAGTACCTTCTCGAGTCATTAGGACAGAAGACAGTGCAGCTGTCTTGGCAGGCTGTGCTAGGAAGAAGTGCAGTTCCTAATTTAGTGGCTATCTGTCTGATGGATCTACAGCCCTGTCAGGCTGACCTCAGTACCGGGGAAGGTTATGGA
>NW_009595605.1:0-1489 GCF_000690535.1 Cariama cristata
ACCGGCGGAGGTCCAGCACGCCCATTCCCCCCACTTCCAGCTGCAATTCCCATCCCAAGGCCAGATCAAACCCCCCACACCCACCCACGCTCTCCACCTAACCGCAGAGCAGCAGAGGAGCTTCCCGATGATCCCGAGCCAATTCCAAACCCTCCCGGCCATTCCCAACCCCGCTCCTCAGCAGAAGCAAATACTGGACAGGTTCCAGCAGGTAAATAAGGACCGCGGAGGGTCTCACGCCGGGCCTAGGTCAGGAGGGGATGTAGCGTGGCAAAGCGCAGCCACGAGCCTCCCACCGTTGGGGAGCTGAGGGATTAACGGCAAAATCGGAAGCCAAATCCGGTCTGGTTCCTCCCAGGCAGGTCCCCGGGGGTTTCTGCCCTAAAGCTGAACCGGGTCCTGCTTCCTCGATGCAGCCCCGGTGTTCTTTGGGGGTTTTTTGGGGGAGCCGAGTGGGTTTGCGCCGTGGGTTACGTCTGGCTCTGCCACCTGTCGTGGCAGGAATAGCGCACGTGCCTGCCTTCAACGGATAGGGCTGGTAGGAGAGGCAGCTTCCACGGATGCAACTCGGGGCTTGGTTCCTAAATAAGACGAGGAGAAGGCGTTTGCCACACCAGAAAGAAGAGCGTGCCCCGTTCCCCTGTGACAAGCATCCCCCCCCAGACCTGTCCTGCCTGTGCAAGAGTGGGGGGGGTCAAATCCTGCCTGAGTTTGTGATCTGAGGGGGGGAGTGGGCACAGGCGTTCCCAGCGGGATGCTCAGAGACCAGTCCAGCCCTCGTTAATGATGCTTTGCTGACGAGGCGGGGCGAACAGGTCAGGGACTTCCCAGTTGAAGCACCTGAAAAAAAAACAAAACCAAACAAGCTTCTAAAATTAAGCTGCCATTATTTATTTTATATTCACTCGGGGGTGGGAGGAAGAGGAAGAGGGGATGAAGAGAGCAAGGCTTGAGCTTGTTTTTGGTTGACGACGTATTCACGTAAAGCAGACCCCCCTTAGAAGGACCCGATGGGCTTTTTTTCCAAGTGCACGGGGCCCGTTCTGGTGGTTCAGAGCCCGGGCACCGGCGGAGCTGGAGGGGGGGGAGCTCGGTGGGTGCCTTTTTTTGGTTCTTTGGCCTCTGTCTCCCAGCGCTGAGGTTGGGGGGTGGGGACACGGACACGAGACAGGGCCAGCACACCGGGGAGCGGCGGAGGTGGAGGGGGGGGGAGCTCGGTGGGTGCCTTTTTTTGGTTCTTTGGCCTCTGTCTCCCAGCGCTGAGGTTGGGGGGTGGGGACACGGACACGAGACAGGGCCAGCACAGCAAGCGGGTCCCTTCCCTCCTCCTGCGTTTGGGCTAAAGCGATGGTTTTAGAGCATGTTTTCAACTTTGGGGTTTGTTTTTTCTTGTGTTTTTTGTATCCCCCGCAGGTGCCCCAGGGGATCATCCTGCAAACGAAGCAGCAACCTCCCACCAGCCAGGCTTCCCCAGCGCTCGGTCAGTTCA
>NW_009595605.1:1525-2014 GCF_000690535.1 Cariama cristata
CCGGCCCCCGCGCACAACCACGCGCCTGCCGCCACCCTCCCGCCTTCCACCGCAGGTTCGTGCCGCTGGCACCAGTTCTCGGGCAGGGATAAACCAGGGGAGGGCATCCCAAACCACGAGCGTCCCAGAGCACAAGTATTGTGGTACATGAGCGTCGCGGTGCGCAAGCGTCACGTCGCCCTTGTTTTGGGAGAGCGAAGCTGTCGAAGTGAAGCTTCACATGCAAGAAAAGGGCGATGGGGTGAAAGCTGTCGGCGCAGGGAGCCAGGGTCGGGGCGATCAACCTCGGCCGCCCGTTCACGTTCGGGGGGTTTTTTTGATAAAGCTCGGTCCTTCGGGATGAAACGTGCTGGGGTGGGAGGAATCCAGGACGATGTCATTTATTATTTAGGCTTGAACTTCAACACAAAACCCCCATCTGGTTTACGTTTGCTAGGTATTAGCGCCCCGGTTCCTGCAGAGAGTAAAACCTTCTCCGGTGTTTCCACA
>NW_009595605.1:2129-2879 GCF_000690535.1 Cariama cristata
GGGAAAGGGGCTGCGGCCCAGGGGAAGTCAGGAACGCCTCTTGCCATACAGCCGCCAGTTCAGGTGAGGAAGCGTTTTTCATGGTTTTCCCTTTTATTTCAAAGTTTTCTGCCTGGAGAGTAAACAAAGCTGTCAGCATTCCCCTCCGTTTTGTCAAAAAGGAAGAATTAGTTTCCAGAAACATTTTTTTCCTCACTTTTAAAGTGCTGAGAACCTCTAAAGGGTGATATAAAATTGACCGTTCCCACCAATATTAATGAAACTTCTGGGGAGGGGGGCTTTGCCATTCCTCCTCTTTTAAGAGAATCGATTGCTTAGCAATGATTTAAGGGACTGCTGATGCAGATTTCTGGAAGTACAAAGTAGAATAATTCTATTTTTATGCAAAACCGTGTCTTAGACTTGGGTGTTTACACCTGAGCAGCGAGGAAGTCGCCTGCGAGCTCTTTCACCAACGACCGTCAGCGTCTGGGCAGACGGTTTCTCACGGCGTGTTTTGGCGATTCACCGTTACTTGGTGAAATCACTCTGGGATTGTAAAGAAAGTGATTTCTTTTCGTTTCATCCGCAGCCTAAGCCTGGCGTGATCAGTTCTGTCTCGGGCCTGAACCTGGGGAAAGGTCCCTTGCAGATCCAAGTCGTTGGGAAAGGATTATCCCAGCTCGTGCCCTCGGTCCCCGTGCAAGGCCAGCAGCTGGTGAGCGTGCACCGACGCGTGCCGGGGTTTTTAAAGGAAGAGTCTGCGGAGAG
>NW_009595605.1:2907-4735 GCF_000690535.1 Cariama cristata
GCGCCCCTCGCCAGGGCTGCCGACCGTCGAGCTTGGTCGCGGAGAGAAATGAGGTTTTTTCGCAGGTTGTTTGCGCCTCCCGTTCGTCTGGGAACTCTAAATGTACCAACGTATCAATATATAAATTTCGGATGTTTATACGCTGGTCTGTTTGGTGTCTATGTACCAATTTATGTATTGTATATAAATACAAATGTACTCTAAACACACCGAAAATCTGGTTTGCCAAAGGGAGCAGAAGCCTCCCTCCGTACTTCAAATCCGTGGTAATCCGTGCTCTCTCCTTTTGCTCTTTCCCCTGATTCTAAACCGATCCGATCCGCTTTTCTTTTTTCCTAGAGCAGTTGCCAATCTCCACAATTTCATTCCCGTATCTCGATTCCCTCAAAAGAGGATAAATTCCCCCCTGGCGCGGGCTCGGTCCGGCTGCCGGCACGGGTTAAACCCGGCGTGCCGGCGGCGTCCCCACTCACCCCTCTCCTTTCTTCTCCCACCAGTACGACAGCAAGCTGGGTCTGAAGAAAGCCCCGACACTACAGCCCAGCAAGGAAGCTTGGTGAGTGCATCGAGGGGGAGGTCGATAAGTTAAAACACCGGCAAACGCCTTCCTGCTGCGGCTCTGTTCGTTAACGGAGTATATTTCCCCGGCTCCTTCTTCCCTATGACGCCGTTAACACTGGAAAGGGGGAATTTGACGTGTGGGATCCCTCCAGGAGCTCACCCTCCTCTTCGCCTTCTTTCCAGTTTCCTGGAGCAACTGCACAAACATCAGGGCGCGGTGCTGCATCCCGACTACAAGACGCCGTTCCGCTCCTACGACGATGCTTTGCAGCGGCTCCCGCCCTACGTCTACCAGGGGGTGCTGCCCTCGGCGCAAGACTACAGGAAGGGTAAGTCCGCCGCACCGGGGATACCACACGGCTCTCCGGGGCTGCCGAAACCTGAGGGTAGTGGGTTGAGCTTTTAAAAAAAAAAAACCAGGGGTTTTAGTACTTTAGGGGAAAAAAAAAAAAAAAAAAAAAAAAAAAAAAGAGAAACTATCTATGCCTTTGCTTGAGAAAAACAAGAACTTCCCCGGAGAACGGATTTGAAGTTTTCCAGGGTTTCTGACCTGGAGTGGTTCAACGCGTTGTTGCAGTCTCTGCGCGTTTCACGAAATCACTAAAACGGATCTTTGCAGATTCTTAACGACCACGCTGATGAAAAATTACACCGAGCCTCTGTTTTCAGCATCTCCTCCTTGAAAAAGTTAATAAGAGCGAGCCACCAACCCCCTGTCGGTGTTTGCCTTGTTGACCCAAACTTTTCTTTTCTCCCCATCCTCCTCTTCCTCGCAGTGGACGAGGAGTTTGAAGTGGTGTCTACCCAGCTGCTAAAGCGCACGCAGGCGATGTTGAACAAATACCGCCTGCTGCTCCTGGAAAACTCGGGTGAGTCCGGCGTCCTGCCTTCTCCAGCCTCACCCCTGGGCCTAAAAGAACTCCTCCACCTCGGGCTGCTGGGATCGATCCGCAGCTTTTCCTCCTTCACGTTTAGCACCGTGTCTGTGCGGCGTGGCTCCGTGGTGGGCTACGGGCACTGCCCGGCCGCGGCGGAGTCAGTGAGGGGCTCAGCCTCGGGATTTTTGCAGAGATGGGGAAAGCTTTCCTCTCCCTGCCGTCGGTTCGGTCGCGTCTCGGCAAGCGATCGGTGTTTTATCTGCCGTGAATTCGGCAGAAGGCGGCTCCGTGTTGAGCCTTTGTTGCTCTTTCGGAACGGGGATGGGAAAAATCTGGAAGAGTAATTGATGAGAGTGTGTTAAGGTGGTGAGGTGTAACCGCAGCCGCTC
>NW_009595605.1:4788-5328 GCF_000690535.1 Cariama cristata
CGTCCCTCTCCCTCCTCTCTTCTGTTCCTCCTCTGCAGAGAGTCAGTCCTTCCGCGGAGATGGTGATGATCGACCGCATGTTTATACAGGAAGAAAAGACGATGTTAGCGCTCGACAAGCAACTGGCAAAGGAGAAACCAGGTGGGAGAGGAGTCATTTCTTTTGCTTTGTCCACCTTTTGTAACCGTGTGCTTGGGTTTTGGTGGTTTCCTCCTCTTCAGAGGCTCGGCGCTCTGCTCCTGGCGGTGCTTTATTTTAAAGGTTTGTGTTAAATTACTGCGTTTTTCCCCGGGCGAGTTAATGAAGGGATGAACTCCATAAGAAGCAGAAGTTCCCGAAGGGGAGAGGGGCCGAGAGGCGTAAGAGGAAAGGGGGGGGGGAAATACATCCAAGCGCAAGCAGGCATTTATTTAAAAAACCTATTTTAACAAAGGGGTAGCGTTTCACGCTCGCGCTGACGTCCGCCGCGGTGTTTCCCTTCCGCAGACGAGTACGTCTCCTCGTCCTCTCGCTCGCAGAGCCTCTCCTCCTCGGTGGCCC
>NW_009595605.1:5384-5917 GCF_000690535.1 Cariama cristata
GCCGCCCCCCCCCATCCACCCCACCAAGCTGGTGATCAAGCACAGCGGGGGCTCCCCGTCGGTCACCTGGGCCAAGGCTTCCCCTTCCCTGGACGGGGACGAGGACGCTTTGCCCTCGAGAAGCAAACCCCCCATCAAAACCTACGAGGCGCGTAGTCGCATCGGCCTCAAGTTGAAGATCAAGCAAGAAGCCGGGCTTAGCAAAGTGGTCCACAACACCGCCTTGGACCCCGTCCACCAGCCGCCCCCCGTCTGCCGCGTCATCAAAGGACCCGACCCGCACCCCTCCACCACCGTCCCCACCACCATCGCCGCTTCTTCCGCCACCAAAAGGGAACGGCCCACTTAGCCTCGTATGTTGTGTTCCCGCCGAGAAGAAACCCATCATGACCTACTGCCGGCTCCCTCTTCGCAAGACCTACCGCGAGAACGTGGACGCTTTCGTAGCCGAGAAACCCGCCGACGTCTGTCCCAAGGGGAGCGCCCCGAAAGCCGACAGACTCCCCGGCACCCTCCTCATCAAGCAAGAGGAC
>NW_009595605.1:6024-6264 GCF_000690535.1 Cariama cristata
TCCCTCGTCCTGCAGGACAGCCCGGCCCCGCAGAAGACCGACGACTCCACCAGTGGCCTTATGAAGGAGCTTGCGGAAGTCGAGGACGAATTTTACCGCGGGATGATAAAACCGGAGCCCCCTGATCAGGGTTCGGGTTCAGAACTCACCTGGGAGGTGCCGCTGCCCCCGGCCAAGCGTCGAAAGTCAGAATCCTTCGAGGTGGACAACGCCAGCTTCTCCAGCGACAGCCCCCAGGAC
>NW_009595605.1:6400-6600 GCF_000690535.1 Cariama cristata
CGTACGGACGCCTACCTTGCCCCTAATCACAACGGTGGCCTTGGAGCAAGGACGTTGAACAGATAACAGAGAACCAAAAAGGGGGGGCGGCAGCGGGGAGGGGGAGAGGAGGAAGACGACGAAAGGAGAAAGAAGCTCTTGCCGTGGCTGGATGCGGTTGAGCCCTACGGTGATGCCACCTCCCAGAGACCCGACGGGCC
>NW_009595606.1:0-285 GCF_000690535.1 Cariama cristata
CCGGGCTGGGAGCGCAGCTCCGTGCTAAGGGACGGCTCCCCCGGCCACGCTCCGGGCAGGCGGCCGAGAGGGCGAAATGGGAGCTTTGTGCTGTTTCAAATTCACCTTTGGTATTTTTTGTTGGAGCCCGGCAGGGCTGGCGGTCTCAGCTGTGAACGTCCCGCAGCGGGTCAGACCCCGGTGTGCCTTGAGGAGTTTGTGAGGCAAAGGGAGAACAGATCCAAAGAGCAGCTGCAGAGACGGGCAGGATCCGTGCCTGAACTCAGAAGAGTGGTGGGACGAAAG
>NW_009595606.1:305-1838 GCF_000690535.1 Cariama cristata
AATAACCAGCACTTGCACTGAATTACAAGCAGACACATTCTCATTTCAAACCATAGCGTGAGCTTGGGTTTCGTTCCTTTTTTTTCTATTTCTCTCTTTTTTCTTTTTTCTTTTTTTTTTTAAATCACCTGCAACTTTCCATCTACTGCTGATGCTTTGCAATCTCATGGTTCAGGACAGAGCCAGGCAGGCGATGCTCCATGGGGCTCTGGGTACGGCATCCCAACCCTCCAGCACTGCCGCTGGGCCGGGCGAGCAGAGGATCTCCTGGGCTTCGGGATTTCTCCGCTGTGCCTCGGGCAGGGCAGCAGGACGGTCACGGACAGGTGACATGAAATCCTGCCTCTGCTCAATTCAGCATCCAAACTCCTGCTGACTTAAGAGGGCCCAGGGTTACGTGTGGGATCCTTCTTTGACAACGGGCCCCTTCCGTCTGCCGGCTCGTGTCCCCCGAGGACCGCGAGGGCCCCGGCGGGTCGGGAAGGAGCAGCTGGGAAGGTACTGGGCATCTCAGAGGACTGAGCCCAGCAGCCCTGCGCTGGGTTATTGAAACAGCTTTTCTTTTAAAAGCTACGGAGAAAACTAGAGCCTGGTGCATGTTTGCAGCGAAGCAGAGCTTTCCCCCCTGCTCAGGACTGCTCTTCCGTGTGGGATGCGCTGAAGTGCCGGTGTGTGTTTTGATGTTGTCTAACGAGCGTCTCGTGTGCTGCTGCTATTGCTGCCTGGCGCGTTGGAAGGAGATCTGTAGCGATTACACGGGGGAGATAAGAAAACACATCCATTTGTATGGGACTGTTTTCTGATTCAAGCTACTGAATATTCAACAAAAACCACTTGTGACCTATATTGAGCGTAGTTGCTGTTATTGCAGGGCGGGTAATGGAAATGTCAGTGCAAGTACCACAGAACACGGGTCTTGTCTCTGCATCGCGTTGTGCAAAAGGCAATGGGGAAGGGGAAGGAGGCAGCAAGGGTACCGCAGCCTCCAGCCGAGGCCTCCAGCCGCTTTGCCAGCATCCCCCTGCTCCTGGATCTCCCCGCGGGGAACTCTTGCTTCCCCAAGTCTTGATGCAGAGAGCGTGCAGTGCTAAAGAAAATACACAGTAAATCTAAGTGTAAGGGCCGGTAAATCCCACCGTGATGCTCGGCGCGTGGAGATCCCCTGTGCCTGGGCGCAGCAGTGCCCAGAGCTGCCCTGGGGTCGGGGTTTTGGGGTTCACCCAAAGGTGCACTTCAGCCTGCAGGGCTGGTGTCGGGGAACCTCATCCCCCACCCCTCTCACCATTTTTCCCCCGTTTGCTCAGCTCAGCTGGTTTGTGCAGGAGGAGGGTGGCCTGCCTTGCCCCCCGGCAATCGGCGTTGCCCCCCGGTCCCTCGCAGCCCCCTGCCCTGCCGCTGCCGGGGCCAGGCGAGGGGCTGCGGCGGAGCCTTTCCCCCAGCTCTGCGGGCTCTGGGCTTTCCCAGCATCGCCCCTGTGAAACCACCGTCCCTGCCAGCCTGTGGGAATGGTTTCTGCACCCAGTAACACTACTT
>NW_009595607.1:0-260 GCF_000690535.1 Cariama cristata
GGTGGCCAGTCCAGCCCCTTCCGCTGGGATTTAATAGACTCGTGGCGTATTTAACATGCCCCATCATGTGATGAATCAGACCCTGTTCCCTCAGATCTCACAGCGGCGCAACAAAGCTGCGATTGACTGCTCAGGGTAGCGGCTGCGGCTCGCGCGCCGTCTCCAGCACCGCCAGACACCTCGGTGCAGGGGGGGGCCAAGGAAGAAGAGCATCTCGCAGGCAACGCGCATTCCCTTGGTGCGTAGCTCTTCATCTCTGT
>NW_009595608.1:0-256 GCF_000690535.1 Cariama cristata
GCTGCTGCTTGTGTGAATGTGCCCCCGCTCATTGTTTTGTGGCTTTATTCTCCGGGCTTCGATGGGACTGATTTAGAAATCCTAATCAGGGAGCAGCCTCCTCGCCTCCCGAGTGTGACACAACTCGAGCTGCTCCGGGCGCCTTTGTTCCCTAATGACAGCTGACTTCATGCAGCAGTGGGAACAGTTTGAGCATAACTCTGCACCGCGGGGCTGGCAGGTGCAGCCTTAACTCTTTCTTGGCCACCTGCCTGGG
>NW_009595608.1:340-3329 GCF_000690535.1 Cariama cristata
ACCTCTCCTGAGAGCGGCTGCAGCGAAGGGGGACAAGAGAATAAAGCTGCAGACGTACAGTTCTGTTGGAGGCAGCAGGGGGAAGAAGTCAAGTCATTTTCTGGGGGCTGTGGCTGCTGCGTGGCTATTTTGGGTGTCTGCTGCAGGTATTCACTGGGAAACAACTTGAAGAAGCCCAACCCAGGGCAATGTTTGCTGCTGCCTTGGAGGAGGGAGGCTGAGTTCCAGAAACTGCACGTCCAGTTTTGTTGATGCTTTGAGTGTTGGAGAATGTCTGCAGCCCTGGGTGAGCGTGAAGTGCTTCCACGCTGGCTGCGGGGCATTTACATCACTTGCATTGAAAGTAAAAGGCATTGAGTCACTCCAAGATGTTCCCGGAAGAGATTTCTGGCTCTGCCAGCAAAGAGCTTGGGAGCAAGCGTCATTCTCCCTCTCTTGGCCTCCGTTTCTTCCCTGGCAAAGCAGGGCTCGAGATACAATGTCCAGTACAGAGCTGTGTTATTTAGCGTTGGAAACGTGCTTGGTGATGCTTGCTGGGCCAGTGCTAGCAACGGTTAAACCCTTTTCCCCTTTCTGTTTGTTGTCAAACCACTGCTCTGACCTGGGAAAATACTTCTGGAAAATTACCCTTATTAAAGGGGGACGACCCGGGAGAGGCAGAGCTGGCTTGGCCTGACGGGTTGCAGTCCTCTCTCCTGCACCAGGGCTTGGTGCCTCGGCAGCTCCGGCGGGTTCAATTAGCAGATGGGTCCATACCAGTTTCCCAGCACCTGTGTCCCCTCTGCCGTCCCCACATCGCGGCCGCCCATGCTTGGCCAGGGTCTCCCTGGCGACGGGGCCACGGGATGCTGTGCAGTCCATTTGTCACCAATTGTCACTGTTTTGTTCTGCCTTGTATGCGCACTCGATTGTGTCACGGGGGAGGTGAGGAGGAGCAATCAGGCCTTGTCTAATGGGCTGCCATCTCCTGCTGTGGGGAAAAAAACGAGGGTCTGCCTGCGGAGGGAAGGGGAAGGGGAAAGGCGGGTGCTGCAGCTGTGCCTGCCGGGAGCATCCCAGGTACCGCCGAGAGGGGACGGGTCCTGGCACGGCCGCAGGGCAGGCACTGGGCACGCAAAGATCCTTGCGTTGATTTGGTGAGAATTTAGGTCAAGGATGAATTGGGCTGTCTGCAGTGTGGCTGTATCCCTGCAAAGCGGGGGGTGGAGGGGGTGTCAGCCCTCCTCCTCCTCCTTGTACTGCTGGCAGGGCAGTCCGGTGCCCCCCATCATCTTCCACGGTGACGTTCACCCGCTGCCAGGCTTGTGCGTGGCTGTGGGATGGGGTTTCTTCTCCCCGGGTCTCTCCTCATCCTACGGGAGGTGGGTTTCCCACAGGACAAGCCCACCCCAAGGTAGCCCTGGCCAGTAAGGCTTGGGAGCTGCGATGTCCCCGGGGGGTGTCCGCCTTCCCAGGTGAGACTGCGGTAGGCTTCAGGCTGAAGGTGGATTAACACTTCATTCAGACCCCAGCTTCTGAGCAATTCTTATTTCTCCCAAGTGTGTTGCTGAAAGGGATTTGATGTATTCTGGATTTTGGTATGCCTCTGTTAGCATATGTCAGTTTTTGGCTGAAGATATGACTTAGTACTAAACTATATACTCTTTTTTTTTTTCTTTTTTTTTTTTTTCCCCCCCGTCCTCTCTGCCCCGTCATCCCCAGCTTACCCAAAGTGGCATGATTCATCTGTCCCTGCTTGGCTCCATCAGCCCCCTTTTTTCTTTTTAGTCTTCCAACTTGAAGAGCCACCAGGACTAGCTCAAAGTAGAGCCATGGCCAACTTTGAGGCTCAGCACCCACACTCAGGTTTTTCTGTAAACCCTTAATTCAGACCAGGCTGGCCAAAACGTTTACGGGAATTCAGGGAAGCTGTTCAGCATAGCTGTGAGGAGGTTGGGAAAACTTGAGCAGTCAACCCCAAAGAAGGCAAGCTGAGGCGGTTCCCATTTGGCTTCCAGACCTGGAGCTCAGCGTGAAATACCGCAGAGGGAAGGGAAAAGAGGGTGTCCTTGGCAAAGCGTCAGTCGAGGTAACTGAAACCGCCGAGCTTTTCCAGCACATGGTATTTGGCAGGTTTCTTTCCTTATTACTCCCTGGTGGTCATCGGTCCACGCCTCCAAACCACTGCGTGGTTCAGCTCACTTGGCTGCGTAGGTCGAGGGAGACTCGGAGGATAACTGTACGATGGTACCATGGATCCCTGGTTGCTTTTTGGTGGTTTTGTTGTGTGTTGTGTTTTTTTTTTTTTTTTGGGGTGTTGTGCCAGTCGCCCACCCAGTCTTTGCCATCTCTGAGCCTGGCAGGAAGCTCCTGCTTGAACGGGCCTTTTGTGGTGGTTGGATCCAGCTGAAACGTGGCCAGGAGAGCAGGTTCTGGCCTGGAAAAGTGATGTTAGTGCTGTTGACAGAGGAGAAGGTATGCAGGGAAGAGTGGGTGGCTAAGGTGAGGTCAACTGAAGGATTGGGGGAAGGCTTTTGAGATTTTCAGTGATCCCTCTAACCTCACCATCTACCAACACCACGCTACCTCTTGGTGAAGACCAGGCAATGTTTTGAGAGAGCACCATGGGGCAACCCCTCTTCTGCGGAGCTGGTGGGGTCCCCATGCTGGGGAAGGGCACAAAGGTCCAGGAGCTTCTGCAGAAAATGAGTATTTTCTCTTTCATGTTGTAACTGCACAAGGCAGCAGGGCAAGTAAGGGAAGGCCTTCCAAGGAGGGAGCGTTGAAGAGGATCCCAGGTGATGGTATTTCTTCAGTCTTGGGCTTTTCCTTGAAGGAATTGGGATGCAATTGCTCCCCACCATGCTGTGGAGCAGAGGTGGGCATCTGCTCAGCTGCAGCAAAGGATCTGGAGGCAGCTGCTGTGCACCATCAAGAAAAGGTTTTCAGGAGGTCAGCTCTTGCCGGCAAGGGGGCTTTATCAGCCTGCTACAAGTTTGCAGTGAGAGTC
>NW_009595608.1:3342-15621 GCF_000690535.1 Cariama cristata
TGATCCCCCCCCCACCCTTCCTTCCTGCCAATGCACCCAGCCCCACCCCATCCTTGCACCCCAAAACCCCCCTGCACAGTGGAACTGCTCCTTCAAAGCACAAACCACGGACCCTGGTGCATGCAGCATCTCCAGCCAGTTGGCTTTAGCATTTATTTCTCGCAGAGGAGGGCACGGGGAGCTGTTCCCTTCCTCCACCCGGCTGCTTGCCATGGTGGAAGGGGAAGGAGCACGTAACTGCTCTGCCCTGGGGGGAGGTTTATCTCCCTTGTGGTCTCGGGTGGGCAAGGTGTGGGGCAGGAGAAAACCAGGCTCCAGCACTCCTCAGTATCTAAGTCATCGCTGAATGTGAGGAGCTCCGAAAGTAGAAATTTGAGCTGAAAGGTGTGACTTGTCATTAAGTGCATCGGTGTCTCCAGGGTATCTGAAAGGTAACTAGATGGCCGAGTGACACCACGCGTGTTGTATTAATTGCACACGTCAGGGTGTCCTCTGGTTGCTCAGGATGGAAGGACCCTTCCTCCCCACCGCTTTGTCCTCTGGTGTAGCGTAAATGTGACTTGAGGCCTTTTTCTTTAATGTTTTGGAAAGTTTGGGGACCCCTGTGGACTGGGGACACATCCGTTGCATGTCTGCGGTCCCCGGTGGCTTGCTCTGCGCCTGGGGCTGGCTCAGGGGACCTCGGTGCAGAGGGTGGTTGTGGGGCTGGGGGACTGCAGCAGTGGGAGTGTGCAAGGGGAGAAGGGAGAATGGAGTTTGGCTATGATTAAGTTCAAAAGGGAGGAAATGGGATTTATATAGGCTGGGGTTTTTTTTTACTTTGATAAAGGAAACAATGCTGATGGTGAGCAATGCCAGCCTGACAACCCAGGTTGAAATTTATAGCAGGCAGCTCTTCTTTCTCAGCCCTCTTTTCCACCAGGTGCAGTACTGGGAAACTTGTTTTCTACCCAAGCCAAGCTACTCCCATCCCACTGCTGCCAGCCCTGGTGCGGGCTGCCTGGGCTCATCGCTGCTTTTCAGGATCTCAAAAAGCCCTGGGTGATACCTGCCCCGTTGCCGTGATGGCTCCTCATCCCTTCGGGCTTTCTGTTTCTGCCAAAGACAGCTCTTTCTCAAATTCCTCCTCAAACCATGGGTGGATCCGTTCTCATAATACCTCGTCTGCAAGAGGAAGTGTCAGAGATGATGCAAATGGATTTTTGTCAAAATATTTTTGGAGGGAGTAAAAATAGTTCTTGGACCAAAATCTGTGTCTGTTCCTGGGAAGGAGTGCTTGTTTCGGCTGTTTTCTACAGGTGCTGTCAGAGCAGGGCTGGAAACTGGAAACGCTTGGTTACGCCTTGCTTTTGAGATGAAAATCAGTCAGTTGCCCACAATGGTACAAAAAGTTGTCAGGAAGAAGGGGCTGGTTTCTCTCCACTAACGTGGCTCCCTCAGGTGCAGCTGAATCTCTGCCTCAGCTTCTGGCCAACCTCCTCCCTCCATCCCAGGGCGGAAAACTTAAACTGGTTTGTTTTCAAAATTACTTTTGCAAAGATAATGGAAAAACATCCATCCGTACTTGTCCTAATCATGCAGATAGAGAAGTCTGTGCAGGCCAAGCAGTGGTGGCCCAGCTGCGGGGCAGAGGATGCCCTTCCTGGGCGAAGACCGTGACTCCAAAGAGCTGTCTGCGTCTGGCGTTTCCCAATCCCAACTGCACATGAACATTATTTTTTTTTTCCCCCCTCTTGCTTTGTGTTCTGCCTGGGAATTTTGCTGTGTGCCCTTAGCAGGCTCACAGAGAGGGTTCTCAGTACGGACTGGTTGAGGGGAAGCTGAAGCTCTGCGTGACTGTAGTCTCAGCTCTGCCACACCTCGGGATGGGCACTTGTCTGGTGGAGGCGAACAGGCTGCGGTGTCTGTTTGGGAGAGCTGGACAAGTGACTTCCAGTGCGCAGAGCTCACTGGGGAGATGATGGGCTGGCTTGGCCAGAGGATGATGTTTATGCCACAAGTGCATTACCCTGAAATATATTTATCTTCGGGGCAGAATGCAGATGATTTTTGCCCGTTGCAGAGTACCTTTGAATCCAAAGTGAAGGAAGAGATAATGTTTGGGTTTGGGGAGCTCAGGACAGATTGATGCTTAAGTTTCCCTGTGTTACAAGAACCGATATTTCTGTCGATGCTGTGGCAGGGTTGCAGCTGGGGCGGAGGAAGGCTGTGGAGGTTTGGTGCTGGAGGAGGTGTATTTGTGTTTCCAGCTGTGGGAGCACAAGCCCGGCTGATGGGTTTGTGTGTAAGCGAGAGCCCGACTGAGGAGCACATGGATGCTGCCGGGGGAGCCTTCTGTGCACGTGGCCTACGGGGATGACGGCAAAGAGGGGGTCTCGAAGGACGTGGGCTGCCAGCTTTGTGCAGCTGCTCTCCCGAGAGCCGGCTCCAGGAATCTGTGTTTGCTTTGGCTGCACGCTTCGTGCAGAAATGGTAGTAATACAATGCTCCGGGAGGAAGGAGGGGAGAGAGAGGAGAGGTCCTGTGTGTTTCCAAACACGATAATGTGCCTCGTCCACGTGGAGCCGGAGCTTTTGGGCCGCCTCCCGTAGGGCTGCAGCTCGGGTGCGTGACTGCGGGATATGGACCTTGGGGAGCATCCCCGAGCAAAAGGCTCGCAGGTTATTTTAATTGACCTGGTTGGACGTTTTCAAACCAAAGCTTGATCCTTTCTTCCCCGAAACCTAACTAATTGCTTCTTGTGGAGAAAAGTTTGGATTTGAATTTCCTGATTTTCAGCTGTGAAAATGGTTTCTCCTCCATCCTTCCCCCTTCCTTGTGGTTTCCCTTTTACTTCTGCGTTCCTTTTTTTCTTCTGTTGTCTCAGTGAAGGAAGAAGGGGAAAAATAATCCCAAGAACTGAAAAAGCAAAAATCAAGAAGCTGGAAAGGCTTGAAAATTTTCATTTGGTTTCTTATTGAAAATGAGCAATAGTCCTTCATTTGAAGAGCTGGCAGAGTTTGATTCCTGCCCAGAACAACACTGACCTGTTGCTGCTTCTGTTTTTGCTCAACAGCCTTGAATACTGAGCAGAGTTAAGGCATCACTTTTAACAGGGGGGGCTGGAAGTAGTCTTGGGAAAAAAGCTGTTCTTGTAAGTGGCTGTCTGCTCTTCCAGCTCCCCTGGAGACCTCTGGGGAGAAAAGCACGCGATGTGGAGAAACCCACTGGGATCAGGACCTCCACAGCTCTCAGCCGTGCTGACCTCTCTCCACTGGTGATTCAGGAAAGTGGATGGAGCTAGGCTGAAGCAACACAGGCCTGGGATAAATCTGGTCCACAGAGTTTGCACATTGCAAAAGTCTTAAAATGGGGAATTGAACCCAGTTCGTCATCTTGATTTCTGACCTCCCGACTCCTCCGTGGCATCATTCTTCCCTTGGAGACACCTTGGGCTTAGGCAGTTGATGAAGACTCCAGCCACTTCCCTTGTTCAGTGCCAGCCTCCAGGAGCCAGAAAGGAGCAGAAACGGTAAATGAAAAAGGGAAAGCTTTTACTCCTCATTTTTCAATAGTATTTTTATGTCTGGCGCCCCGTACGAGCAAAGAAAACGGTGGCCCATCTGTTTCTAGCACCATTAAAGGCATTTGACTGCATGTGGCCCTCAAAAATAAAATAAAAATAGGACCCTTTGGTCTGAAAATGTCAAACGCTCTTTCATCCTAGACGACCCCCAACCGGGACCATATCCTCCCAAAGCTGAGAAGCAGGAGTGGGTTCCCACCAGTGTTCATCCCGGCAAAGGCATCTGCCCCCTTCCCCTCCCCATTTTTTTTTTTTTTTTCTGAAAGAAGGAAGTTAGGCACTTGAGGTTCACGCTGGCTGGTGACCTCTGAGTGCCGCTCCCCTGGATCTCTTCTCCGGCTTCTTTCCTCCAACTCAGCAGACTTCTTTGGGACTCAGGAGTGAAGAGGTTAAAGCCTCTTCAACAAGTGTTCGGAGGAGGGAAGTGTGTTTGACATGTTTTAGGACCAGACTTCGAGAGGACTGTGCCAGCAGGATGCAATTAATGACTGGGAAGAGAAGATTGCTACAATATGGGGTTGCTTTCTCCTCATCCCTGTCTTTCTCGCTGCTTGAAGCCATAGTCTGCCTTGCGTCCTGCTGGGAGCCCACGTAGACTTACGGAGACTCGCCTCCTCTAGGATTTACCGTAAAAAATCGGCGTGGTGTTACCTCTGCTAATTTGGCAACAGGGCACCTACATGAAGAAAGTTTGGGTGTAACTTCAGGCTTTGGAAACTTCTGCTAATTAAAAGAACATTTTAAAGGTTGCTTGAGATACCTACATAAACACATAGCCTTTTTGACATGAAAGCTCTTTTTATTTATCAGACTCGGGATACTATACGTCCTGCTGAGTTGGAAAAGGGAAGAAAATTATTTTAGTTTAGAAGAAAAGGGTCATTATTTCCTTCATAAAATCTTTGAGGTTTTTTGTACATTTTTTTTTTTGCCATTACGTGGGGGTTAATGTTGCTACAAGGTACTTTGGCCCACGCTGTCTTCAGAGCGAGCGTGGGGCTGGCTCGCTGCGTGCTGTCTGTGCAACTGCGCTGGCTTTTGGGCAAGAACCGGGGCCAGATGTGCAAACCTGCCCGAGTCCCAAAGGACGAGCAGTGACCGGCAGACAGACGGGTTTCCCCGGCCGGGTGAGGCAGCCCCAGCCTTTGTCAGCAGAGGACCCAGAGGAAGGATGGTCTCAGGCATGACTGTGTTAGTGCAAGCGTTTGAGAGAGGGTGTTTCAGGTGTCTCTGCATCTGACCCGCAGAGGATGCGGATCTCTTTCCCAAACCCAGGGAAGAGCCATTTGGTAGCTCGCCGTATTTGCTCTGGAGGTATTCAGTCCATTATTTTGTTTATTTACTAAGGTGCCAACCATGACATTACCGTGACATGATGCTCTTGCAGACGAGTGGGGATACTTGTCATGCTGTCCTCTCTTGCCACAGTGGAAAACTGTAGATCCAGAGACCCGTTTCTAATACATTTCCTATCCAAAAAGATGTTGATCTGCTCCGTGAAATGGCTCCTGGGGCCAGTGTTGGCTTGGTGGGGCTGTGGGGCATGAAGACCCTTGGAAGGCAGGAACGTAGGCAGCTGTGTTTCTCCAACCTAATTTTTGAGTTGGAAGGGTCTGTCAACTGCTTCAAGTATATATATAAAAAAATAATCATTGTAATGAAGATCTTCCCCCCAATATTTGAAACAGAACGTTTTAAGAGTTTGTGAAGTTCAAAGGAGCTTTGCCTGTCCCTTCGTACAACGTGTGTGTGTGTGCGTTTCCCTGCTGCTGGGTCCCTTCCAGGTCTCAAATGAGTCAAACCAGCTCTTGGACTACGGAGCTGGTTTCAGTGAGGACTCGTGCAGGATGCACATGTGGTCCAAGTGCCTCTGCTGCTATTCCCAGGCTGTTGGGCTCCTTACCTCATCCCCTGGTTTGGCCCGAGCAGCTTCCTGCACCACTGAATGGATGGGTCTGGGAAGCGTGACTGCAGCTGGGGAGGCACAGGCCGCCAGCGGGGGGGGCACAGCCAGCCGCTCCTCCTGGATGCTCGTTTTTATTGGAAACAGCCCTTTGAGCCCTGGAAGTGCTTTATCCTCCTTTGGGCCCTCAGATCTTGGAAATTTAGGTCCAGCTGAGCCATAACCACCCATTATGGCACTGGGTGACTCCTTGAGTTACTCTGTGCTGCACCTCCCAGCCTGGGGAGGACAGACCTTCCTCCTCCTCGCTCCTTGCCCGGCAGCCTGTGTTCCCGCCGGGCTGGGCGGCTCCTCTCCATCCATGTGGGGCTGGTATGCCGAGGGCCTGATCTTGGTAAGAATCCCTTGGTGCTACTGATGGTGTACAAATAAGTGGAAAAAACCACTTGGTCTCCCTGGAGATGTGCTTAGGGTAGGGTATTATTATTATTTTTTTTTTTTTGGCTAACCAGGCCTACACAACAGCTGTTGAGCAATCGTTTGTCCTCTAAAAACAAATCAGGAGCAAGTCTGGTGGCCAAATGTTGCAGGCACGTTGTAATGACTGTTAGCAAATTACATTTGCAGTGTGGGGCTACTTAACAAAACAGCTGCTGGGTTTGCCTCTCCTTCTCCTGTGTAACATTCGTTGGTCACTGGTGTTGCTGAGCAGGGAGCGGGGGCTATTGCAGAGCTGACTGGAGTCCCTTTAGGATGATGCTTGCGGTACAAAGACATGGTATTGACCATAGTATTCTTTAATACTAAAGGCTTGAGGTTTTGTATCCCACAAGTGGGGGCTGCTTTTCTCCCACCTCATCTTCACACAACTTGATGGCTCCTGGGGTTTCTGCATCCAGCTGGAAGAGGGATGCGGCGAGTGGCAGCGAAGTGTCTGCATCCCGTCCCAGTCCTCGTGCTGGAGATGGCACAGGGACAGCATGTGCTGTGTCTCATCTCCTCCTCCTCTCCTGCCTGAGCATGGCTCTAACCTTCAGCTCCCAACTCACCTAAAGTGCTTCCCAGATGAAAATTCGCCAAAGATTGGGTATTGCTTAGCACTGCTATGAAACAATAACTCTATTGCTGATTCACTCAACAAAAGACCTTGAAAATTGAGCCTGGGTCTGGTAAGGATTCTTGGTGTAACACCTGACATCTGGGTTGAGATGGAAAGTCTTTCCCAAGATAACTGTGCTACACATGGTTATGAAAAAGTCCTTAGCTGTTTTCCCCTGATTATTTTCATTATTGTTGTTATTTACTGGCATTTTTTCAGCCTGGATAATGGAAAAAAGCTGAGCTGATTTCACTGTTGTAATTTCTAGCCCACTGTGTTTCTTTGGTGCAGCGTACTAACAAGATGCTTCATGGGTTTGCAGATCAGCGGGCGATATTTAAGATTGGTAGTGAAAACATTTTCTGCTGTTTAGATCTGCTGGAAGCACTTTTCAGTTGTGAAAACTGCTCGATTAAAGTGTTTACAAACATGTTTGCTTTTCAGTAAAAAAATAAAAATGAGGGGAATCAGTGGGAGAGCCTCCTGGGCAAGACTGAGCTCCAAAAGTCTGTTCCTCAGGAACGGGCTTGTGTGTCCCAGCGGCATTTCTCCCAGGATCTCCACACCTCCAGCGGCCGTAGTCCCTGTTCCTCCCGGGGGGGAGCCGAGGGTTTGCAGTGCAGCCGTGTAGTGTTTGTGATGCTATTTGGGTTGGTGCTTGCCAGGGATCGATTAGAATTGCAGTTGGGTTCACTTTTGTGTAGGAATGGTTCCTGATGGCCGGGGCAGCGGCACGTGAAGGGGTTTGGGATCAAACTGATCTGGGACCCAGAAATCTGGCTTTCAGTCCCCACTCAGTGGCTGGGGCAAATCCCTTAAGCTCTCCAAGTCTGCGTTCTCTCATTTCGCTTATTTAGACTGGAAAATATTTAAGTTAAAAACTGTTGCTTCCCATTTGTGCCTCCACTCCCCCGCAGAGGAGAGCCCATATTTCAGCCTGCTCGTGCTAAATGTGCTGCTTATTAGTAGCACCCACCAGCAGCAGAAAAAAAAAAAACTCCCACAGATCCCATCAGTTTGGGTCCTTCAAGCCGTTCCCTCTGCCGGGGGGCTGGAGCTCATTGCACTGTCCTTCCTTGGCACCGCAGCCGCGCTGCCCCATCGAGGACTCGAGGTCTTCGCTCTGCACTGGGCTTGACCGAAAAATGTTCCTATTCTCTTTGTGCTTTCTTGCGCCAGGCGGTCCCAAAAACACACGCAGGACCTGACTCAAAGCTTGTTGGAAAAACTGTATGGTGGCTGAGCAGAATTGTTATTATTTCCCTTCTTTTGTGGCAGTTCTTGGTGTAAATTCAGGCTAAAACTTCAGAGGAGCTGATCAACAAATTCCTCTCCAGCTCTGGGGATATGTGGGAACAGCGTATGTTTGCAGGAGGGGATTTTTATTTATGTTACTCAGCTTGCAGCCTTAAGCTGGGGTGGGACCCAGTATGCAAGGCACACAGACAGCATGGGGAAGGTGCCGGTCTGTCCCCGCACATGGCCAAGAGCCCACCACCCCGTGTGGTACGGGGTGATGGGGATCGCCTTCTCCTGGCCTGCTCCAGAGACCATGGGAATCTGTGTAAAAGTCACTAAAATAATTCAAACCCTTCATGCCACTAAGAAGAGTCTCCATCCCCATACCTGAAAGGTGACAATCTGATGTTCAGTGAGTTCCGTTCCCCAGGGCTGCGACCCTCGGACACCGCCGAACCTCCCTGCACCTCTGGGAAGAGCCGTGTCCCAAGGAACCAGCCTCCGTCTCCTGGTAGATATTCCTCTTCTGGATTGCAGCTAATTTCCCTTGTAATAATGCTTTGCGTGAGCCTCCCACGTGATGCTAATTAGCACCAAGCCTGTCTCTGTATAAGCAGCATTATAGGTAACGATGATTGCAGCCGCTCGCTGTCCTGGTATAATTATTCAGCCCCCAGCAGCAATCCATTTCGAAGCGCTTGGCAGCCAGGACCTTGTGCAGGACCAAGCTGTCGCGTTTCTCAAAGGAGAGAGGAGCAATTGTAAAAGCCCGGTCTGATGTTGGGCGTTTGCCTGGAGCAGTGGCTGGTCACCTCCACAGACGGCGTGGAAGTGATTTACCCACCGATCAACGGGGATAATGGCATTGGTGGTGGGACCCAGCACCAAGGGCTGGCTGGAGGAGAGGGTGGTGGCTCTTCAGTCCCAACCTCGGGGCTGGGTGCCTGGGATGGGACATCCGCTGCTCCGAGGCGTTGTCCTGAGCGTCGGTCCAGTCGCTCAGTCGTTTCCCTTTGAGTCTTGTGGCCTGTGTTCAAACAACCGATGCAGTCGCGTGTTTACACTGTCAAACAACACATCTCCGTCTCCAAACACTCCTCTTGCACAACCCGCGCTCTTGGTGTTTCCGCCCCGAGCAGGAGCAGCTCTGCCAAGCCGTGACCTAACTGCACCCAGGTCCTGGCGATGGGGGAGGCTGAAGCCGGTCCATGAAGTGGAGCCGGGGTTGTTTAACGCTTTCAGTGCTGCTTCCAGCTGGGCAGGGGTCCTGCGGCACGGGGCCATGGCGCGGAGGTGCCGGAGATGTGCCGCTTGCTGGCTGCCGTGCTCTGGAGGGGTGGGTTGGAGGTGCAATGCTTTGTTGCTGCAGCCTCGCAGTTAAGGAGAGTACCGCAGCGGCAATTTATTCAGGGGTTGTGCTACTAACACTAATATTTAGGGTGGTTTTTTTCTCCTTTAAAAGCCTAGACTTGTCCTGTTGTTGGTCGTCCAACTTTCAGCAAGCCTTCAGCACGCTGTGATGAGAAGACCCTTAGCCAGGTGCCCATCATTTCTAGGCTGGTACAATTCTTTTTTTTTTTAAGCACAACGTGAGGCTTGCATAAGGCTTTTAAAATTAGTGTTGCCTTTCAAGCCAAAGGGCCGGAATAAGGTTTACAAGCCATAAAAGCCTCTTATCAAAGTTGATTTCCTCCAACGCACCTTTCATCTTTTATAGTATTTACTTTTCAAATCCTTGAACTTAAAAGGATTAAACAGGTTAAAAGAAAAAAAGGAGGGGGAAAGAGAAAACAAATAAGAAGGAAGATGGATTGAGTATGGATTATGAGAGGCCTGTATAAAATATGAATTTGGAGAAAGTCTAAACAAAGAGTTGTCGTTTTCTGAACTGCTGAAAGTTAAAGTGTGCTGGAGGTTTAACTTTAGGGAATATTTAATTTCTCTGGGTTATTTTTTCACTTTCCAAAATGAATGGAGAAGAGAGTAGCCGACTGGGGGGATATGGGGAATTTGCATTGTTCTACTCTATCTTCCAATCTCTTTCTGTCCTGCGGTGGGACAACCATGTGCGATCTACCCCAGCGAGCTCTTGTCTTGCTGCAAAATCATTTCCCAGGCAAGAAACCTTGCAGGAAGAAAAACAAGGATCTCGCTGGCCAAAAGCTGCTAAAACAACAAGAGTTCTGAAAGGGATCAACGATCTCTTCTCCTGTCAGGGAACTGGGGAAGCATCCTGGGGAACTGGAGGCATTTCCAGGACCCCTCCCCTGCAGCGGTGGTCTGGTGAAGGGGATCTGCAGGAGCAGGTATGGGCAGCAAACCTGGGTTTGCTCTGTGGGTCCGCTGCCGACTTGCCTACAGCGGCTGTCCCTGGAGAGGTGTGAGCCGAGTCCCCAGCGTGGCCCTGTCCCGCTCTATCGTTGCTCTGTGCCTTTTCCCCAGCTGTCGGCGATGCCCTTGTCCCCCTCCCCGGGCCTTGGGCTCCCCTCCCCAGATCTGGGCTACCACATTGGCTGAATTCACACCTAGAAAGTGCTCCGAGATTTGCACCTGGACACTGTGCCCTGCTGCCCTCTGCTCTTCCTTGCCCAGCTTTGCAGGAGGCTCTTGTCAACCAAACCATCCAAACCTGGAGGGGAAGCGCTCCTGGCAGATCCTCCTGGCATGCTCCCCATCCTGGAGGAGTGCATTAAACCTGCTGCCCCCTCCAGAAGGTTGCAATCAGGGGCTCCGGTTTAGGGGTCACTGGCTGGTTCAGCCCCGGCTGCCGGCTCTGCCTGCTTTGCTGCGGCAGGGTCTGGGGGCAGGCAAAGCAAACACACCGGGGAGCTCCAGCCAGGAGCGATGCCTGACCTCCCCGGCCCCGAGCATCCGCGGAGGTGGGGGTTTCCTGCGGCCCGCCGGCATGGTGGACGTTTTGGTGGCTGCCTGTGTGTGGTGAGCAGAGCACAAAGCCCCTGGGGGCGGCTGAACAAAACGATGCCACCTTCAAAGCAGGTCCATCCCATTTTTTTTGGCATCTTGTGGCTGAAGCGGTCTCCCCTCTGCTGCTCTAGCACCATGTCTGATACATGTGTCCACCAGGCAGCTCCACCATCAGCCGCGGCGTTCACCAGTCAGTCGGTATTAGACCGGTCACAGTGTCCCCACGGCTAAGCTCTCATCGTTTTAGGGTGAGTGGGAGCAGGAGAGGACGTGGGGAGGGACACATGGGTGTTTGTACCACCCTTGGCTCCTTCACTGCAGCTTTTTCCTCTATTCCCCTTCGGGGAAGGGTCACGCAGGAGGAGGTTACACAGGCACACACAGCCCTGTGGGACTGTTAATGAGTACCAGATCCTTTAACAACCCACTGATGTACAGGGTGGCCCTTGACTGTATTTTTGGCAGAGATCTCTAGTTCTGTGACCAGCCCAACTCTGCGGCGTTGGCCAGCTGGAGATGTGGGGTGTTGGCATCCTTTGGGGATGCGGTCGGGAGACATCCCCGTCCTCCTCTCGCTGACTCATGCCTGCTCGCTTCTGTGGCTGCATTTTAAATGTTGCTGCTTTGGGCTCTGCTTTGAGGGAGGGTGAATTCCCAGGGTGAAACCAAAGAGCCGAGCTCGGAGGTTAACGGTTAAACCCAAGGCACCTCAGAAATGTCCCAGTTACCTCCCCTGAGACCACAACTGCTGTGAGTCAACCTGCTGCAACGGGATCCTGAGTCAGGGCGATGCCTGTGGTCTGAAGGGTCGTGGGCATCTCGAGGAAAGCTCTGGGATGCTCAGGTAGAGGGAGGTCTTGTCTACTGTGCGTTGGGAAGCCTCCTGTGGTGTACATGCACGATGCTTGCAACCCTGTCCTTCGCTGAGCAGGAATTAGTGTGAGGGAGGGCAAATAACAGCAAACATAATAACCAGAGGTGGTTCAAAGCAGATGCTGTCCTTCTCCACAGCCCCTGTTTCCCACAGGTTTTCTATGAAATTTCTGTATCAAAAGCGTTCTTGTTACTGTTACAGAAAATGTTGGCAAAGCACATCAAGGGATATGAAAAGACATTGAAGCCTTGGTGCCAAAATCCACGTCAGTTGGTGGAGGAGCTGGCGTTCGAGGAGGAAAGCGTTTGCAGGGTGCTGCTTTGAGGAAGGGTTAGATCTGCCTGGTGTGTTAATCTCTGACCTTCCCAGAAACATCCCAAACTGTTTCAACACATTTCAATTACCCGACTGCGCTGCCCAGAACAAAAACTGAACTCAGCTGCTTCTTCACCTTTTGGTGGCTTTTGTTGAGGGCTTTTTTATTAGACCTCAAGGAATCGGATGGAAACCCAGTCTGGGATGCCTCTGATGAGCCCCGACTGCAACACCGTCCCCCCCAGCCCCGCCGCGGGCTGCAGTGCTCGCTGGAGGTATGGCAGCGCTCCAGGACAAATTACTGATGCTCCAGGAGCGGCTGCAGAGGCAGGATTTGGGGTTTGCTTTGTTCTGTTTGT
>NW_009595608.1:15674-23072 GCF_000690535.1 Cariama cristata
TTTGGGGAGGCGGGGAGGGAGCGGGCGGGAGGAAAGCCGCTTCCCTGCCTGTGCAGCGCTCTGTGCAGCTCTGTTTTACGGCAGGTGTGCACAAGGTACCTGCCCAAACCGCGCTGGGGGAGGCAGGAACGATGCAGGCGCTGCTTGATGGGGGCACAGCAAGGTTGCCTGCGTCTTTGCTTAGCGAGGTGCAGCGGCACGGGGGTGAGGGCAGAGCTCGGCACAGCAGGGTGATGCCTGGGCACCGGCTGGAGCGAGGGAGCGTTGCCCGTGCTGGGCTGCCCTCCGCCTCCCTGCCTGCGCCCCGGCTGAGCTCGTCACAGGCGGCGGGGGGAGGGCTCTTGGCTCCAGTCTCCAAGGGGGTCTCGATGGCAAAGTCCCCTCCAGCCAAAAGGAAACCTGGAGGTGGTGAAAGTTAAAAACTCAATGGCAGCTTGGGTTTGCCTGCAGAGTGCTGGGAAGCAACCCTTTCCAGCCAGGAGGGAGAAGACGTGGTGTGCTTTTGCAGTGAACATTTTGAGGGATGATAAAATGCTTCTAAACATTCTCCCCTGGAGCAAAATCTTCCAACTGGAGGCTCTTAAGCTCTTTGCAAAAGCGACTGCTGCACGTGGCGTGCAAATCCCACTGCAAGTGAATGGGACTTTGCCCGTTAGGAAGTTAAATCCCTTCTGAAAACAGGAGTTGGGTATTTCTTAAAGTCTACTTATAATTTTACCTTTAGTCTCCCTATACGAGCTGATCTTTTGCCCTGCCATACGGCGAATGTGGCTGTTCTCAGTGGGGTAGGTAGATAGGGATGTTTTCCCCTGGCTCTGCTGAAGGTATTTGAAAATCTGCTGCCCCTACTTGATAGCATTTCTGGCCCTTGGAAAACGTGGCTCCTCTGTCCTTGTGCCTTTTATGTGCACCCACCAGCTCACATCTGCTGCCTGAGGAATGGAGGAGGTGGCAGCTGAGAAGAGGAAAGGTTTGGGAGAGGATGGGTTTGGCTGAGCGGGGCTCAGCATCGAGCTGATCTTCTCCGTTGAGTTGTCCTCGGCCAGCTCACCCATCTTTCCCCCGACCATCGTTACGCTGTGTGACTTCTCGCAAGGGACACCACCAGTGTCCAGCTAGAGCAAGCCAGACCCACGGAGCCAGAAAAAGACCCCTGAAGACATTGACCCGGGAGCAGAAAAAGCTTTTTTGAGCATGCGAGCTGTTAGGGAGAGCGGTGAGGACAGAGCCCATCGGAGACACCTTGCTGTGATGGAGACACTGGTTGAGCCCTGTCGTTCCCCGTGGCTGGTGAGAAATGATTCTGTGACTGCCTGGGGTGGAGTTTTTAATTTATTTTAATGAGCTAAAAGTATTACACAGGAATGCAAAGCCCATGGTTGGATGGGTGCAGGGGAGCCCACGGGCGGCTGGGGCTCTTTCCTCCTGCAGTGGTGGGGCTGCGAAGGGATCCCAGCACCCATCGATTAATTAAAATCTCAAACCCGTGCACAGTCCGGTTCGCCTTGGCTAAAACCAGTGTGAGAAACTTCCTGGCAGCATTTCTGCGTCGTCCAGGCTGAAGTGTTGTCATCCGAGGCTGCTTTGCATGACAATGCCTGGGGCTCTAATTATGCACAAGGATGCTAATAGGCACAGAGCGGGCTGGATCTCCATGGGAAAACTATCTGTTTGCGAGGGGCGGGGGGAGAAAAGAAAAAGAAAATCCACCCAAACAAAATAAACCATGACAGTTTGGGAAGGGAGGAGGACTGGGGGCGAGGAAAGGGGATGGGAGGCAGGAGAGGGGTTGAGGAAGGCAAGTACGAAGCTAATAAGGTTCAGTTTTGGCTTTTTATTGGGGTCTTTTCCCAGTGGTGAGAGACATGCCTGTGCTGGGCCGCAGCGGCTCCCGCTGCCCCCAGGACTAAAGCAACTGAAATCGCTTCTGCAGAGCTGAATATCTGCAATGATCTTGTGCAAAATCGTGTCTCTGATTTCCAGGCATCAAATGAGAGTTGTTCTTGCTGAGGCACGGACGAGCTCAGGTTTGCCTGGATGCCAGAGGTGTGCCTGGGGAGGCTTGGGGGATCCAGTCTTGCTCTTCTTGCGTTCCCACTGCCTTGCACTCCAGCACTTACTTGCCCTCCTTGTTTTAGTGCTCTAGCTTAGCTGTAAGAAGCCATCGCTATTTTGCTGCTGAAGAAAGGCAGCTGGAAATGCAGGTTTTTGCCCACAGCTGGGGCTGACCTTCCCAAGGGCAGTTGGGTTCTTTTCCAGGATGCCCTGTTGGCTTTTCCTTCCTATGTTTGCTAGGAGCTTTTTGCAAAGAGTGAGATCTGGGAGGAAGACAGCGTCCTCCGCTGTGCCCTCCCGAGTCTTCTGGGCATCGTTTTCCCTTTTCCTCTCCTACTTTGAGAAGGTTGAGGTGGCTCTGGAATGGGGAATGTTTGAAACGGGTCATGGATGGACCTGTCTGAGCTTGGGTTTCCAGGACCACAAAGTGATGGAGACAATAGCTATCCATTCAAGGCGGGGGAACTGGGACCTAGAAACCCCACGTGTTACACCAGGGTCTGTCACAAGCTCATGGCAGGACAAGCTGGGTCTTGAGGCCTTTGGTTTGGCATCTTCAGAAAAGCAGATAAATTTCCTGGTGCTCTCTGAAGAGCTGCAGAAGGTGCCCGATGACCACGGACCTGACACCCGCTGTGGGTTGTGAGAAAATACATGACAGGCGCGTGGATGGAGGCTGCAAAGTGTGTAGTGTGGTTATTAACCCCCCTGGAAACGGTCTCTCACTTGGTGAAAGCACAGAGCATTGAAGAGCCAGCTGCAAGAGTCTAAGGAGCTTAAACCTTTCACTCTCTGTTGGTGTTGATGTAGTCACCTGGCTTTAATGATATTGGCGTTACCTGCTCTGCCGCTGTTTAAAACGGGGGATGTATTTTTAATGTCCAGCTTACAGGGATTGCATCTGCGTTGTTTCTTTCTAATCCCCTTGGGTTCCGTGCAAGTCCTGGGTGAGGACAGTCCCCACCCAGCCACCGCCAGCGGCTGCCACCCAAGAAAACACAGCTGAAAACACCTTGGCTGCTTTTTTCCTGATCAGATCCTGGGCTAAACAACCTTCTGCTGAGAGTGGCAGGGATGAACCACGATTACTCTAGCGGGGAAGGACCCCTTGAGTGTTTCTCCATGCCAAAGGGCTCATTGTGCCGATGGCTAAGGCAAGCTGGGGACCAGAACAAGTGCTGGACCTGGAGACTTTCCCCTGCTTTGATGTGAAGGGATCCCACCCTGTTTCAGACACACGGGGTTTGTCTTCTCTGTCCTTCAGTGTGAAGCGTGGTCTCCAAACGCTGTCGACACTGATGCTGCTAGTTTCCACGAGGCGTCTCATCGGGGAGAGGCTGGAGTGATGGGATTGCCCAGGTGCTGGGACAGGTAGCTCCCACGGGAGTGACATGCATCTGCCCACCCTCTCCCAGTTGAGACCAGTAGGATCTACTGGGCTGGGAGTGTCTCCGGGCCCGCGAGTCTTCCTCGTGCCATCAGAGGGATGCTGGGCTGAGAGGAGCCACCTGCTTCCTTGAACTCACCTTCCTGCTCTCTCAGTGCCGCTGCGTAATCCCTGCCCCCCTAAACTGGGGGCATGCCAGCCGATGCTAATGAGCTTGATTGCTCCCCTTGTTTTACATTGCAGCACCGAGGGGAAAATCTGAGCCTGGTTTGCTCCAAACCGTTGGGGTCTGGGGGAGGGAGAGGAGGACGTAAACATCCAGGGTGGAAAAATAATCATCTGCGAATGAAAAACTCTGGGTTTTACCCTGAGAAAAAGGGGGATAGACAGACTGACAGACCTGATGACAGACCGAGCTCGCAAGCACCCTGGCCCCACAGTGCGGAGAGATGCCTTATTGTTTGATCTGGCTGTGAGACAGATTAGCAGCCCCAGGTGGAAAGTCATAATCTGCATTTAAATGGGCCCGTTATAAAAGGTAGGGAGCCCAGGAGCCCGCAGCATTATGCTGTGTCTTTAGGACTCTGTAATCTCTCTTTATTTTCTCCGCAGTCTGACCTGGGGGCACAGTTTCTAATTACCAGGTCACCCTGCTAATATTGTCATTTCCAGCCAGTGGGTGTGAAACCATAGCAACGCCACATTTGCTTCCAAGTTTCTAGAGGAATAAAATTTGCCTTTTAATCACAGAAAATGACTGGGTGTCTCCCCATCCCCCCCCAACTTACTCCTCACTAACGCAATTCACTATTGGGGTTTTTTAAAAGATATTTCAGATGGGACCATTTTGAAGCTTCACCTTGGGGCTGTGGCCAAAGACAAGGGACCAAAATCTCAGTCTGTGAGGCTGTAGGCTCCAAGTAGGCTGTTTGGGATGCCAAAGCTTCCCTAAATGTACATGCTGTCTGCCAAAGAAACTCCCTAACTTTCTTCGTAGTGTGCTTTTCATCTTTAAAAAGTTGTAAGCGAGCTGGGAGAAGAGGGAGAAGAGGGTATCAGACCCAATGGAGTTATAGGGACGTTAACCCGTCATCGCACCGGAGGGATGGCCATGTGTACCTGGTTAGCTGGGCTCAGTCGGGAGGTGACCACTGGGATGGTGGCTCCAACCCATGGATTTCACCTCCCAGTTTGGAGAGCTTGGAAAAAGCCCATGGAGAATCAGCAGGCAACAGGGCTGGTGTGGTGGGCATGTCCTATGCTCCATGGCACAATGGCATTGCGTTGGCATCCCCTGTGCATCTCTGGCAGCTTGGGGCTTCAAAATTCACATCTTCCTCTCCCTCACCTGCATTGCAACTGCTAGACCAAAGGTGTGTTGAGCCAGGTTTTGGTCCCCATGGAGCAGATGAGAAAAACTTGACTGGGATGAGTCCAAAGAGCTTCCAAACTTGGGGAGGCTGATTTCCAGCTCCCAAGGACTGGGCTGGCAGCCCTGCGGGACGCCTGGCGAAAATCTACCCCAACGTCGGGAGAAATTCAGGTCAGGTCTGGGCTGAAACTCTGCCCCTCGGGCCTTCCTCCTGGCTCTGCACGATACGTTTACTGGGTTTCAAAAGCAGTTTCTAACTCAAAGTGAGTCAGACGTGAACTGGAATCACATTGTAAGGTGATTTTCCAGCTGACAGGAGTAGGTTAATTGTAAACTGTCTACTGAAGCTTTAAAACTCCTGTCCAGCCTTATTATTAGCAGTTTAAAATTTATGGAGTGAGACTTTGCTTGATGATAGTTGGTTTCTGCCCAGACAACGTGTGTAATTAATCCCCACATTGGGGGAAGGAAAATCAAATTTAAAGCTTTTTTTTTTTTTTTTTTTCCTCCTCCTTTCCCCCTGACACATCTCAGGGTGCGCAGGGGACCTGGGAGGGCTGCTGGGCAGAAATGCCGTCCTGCCCGTGCTGAGCTGGAGGACCACAGCCGAGTTCTCACCTCGGGAGGTTTAAATCCTTTCCAGGAGCGAGAAATTTCACTTTGCATTGAAGGAAACTCCAGGCTGGGGACTAAAACAGTCCCCTGAAACGCTGGGAAATTGGAGCGTGGGTCTGGCCTCTGCAGGGTGCAGATCCCAATGGGATTTTTAAGGAGGATGATGGAGGCGATGCCAGATCCAGGGGTTGGAGCTGACCTGCTGCAGGGCAGGGGATGGGACCAGGTTGACACCGCGCTGGATGCTCACGCCGGGACCTCTGCAGCTCTGACTCCGCGTGGGTGTTTTCTGCGTGTGGCTATCTCAGGATGGCCACACGTTATTCAGCCTGTGGGTTTCCTCAAGTCGGAGCTACAACCTTGTTAAAAATTTACTTATTTCCAGGCTGAATAGCTGCGTCTGTCTGGCTTGGGCAGCCCTTGGACCCGGTTATACCTCTCTCTGTCGGGCTGAAGAGCCGTGTTATTGCGTCCCCGCTCCCGGAGCGCTGCGGTTACAGCGCTCGTAAGCTGCACAGACCGAGCTCTCAGACTTTCTCCCTGTAAAATGTTTTAGTCACTGAAAACTGAGAGCAGCTCCCAGGCAGGTAATTAATTAGAAATGTGAATTTTGAGGCTTGTTTCCCTTCCCTTCGTATAGTTGCCGTTATTTCTTATTTCAAACGATTTTTATTGAGCCTCTTATAAACATGACTCTGTTTTAAGGAAGAAATAGCTCCCCTCCCCATCCCAGCTCTACAAACAACGCATCTCAAAGCTCAAGCTGCTCGCCCTTGATGGTCTCAGCCTCTACGTGCACGCGTGTACACACACACACAGAAGCACGCACGCACACACACATATGCAGAATTAAACTGGAATTTCACAGCCGCAGGGTTGGCTGAGCAGCTCTCATCCAGCTCCTCGCACGTGGGCCAAGCTCCTGTTGACTTCAATAGAGCCTTGCCCGGTTTATGAGCCTTCGGAGCGCAGCCCTGAGCAGGGGCTGCTTGTATAACGGCTATTGCATGATTAGTATTTGTATTACAATAGCACTTCAGGACCCCAATTGCGGCTCAGCGCCCCATTAGAGTAGTCCTTGTACAAACACGTAGTAAAGAGGTGGGCTCTGACCCAAGGAGCTAACAATCGAGGTCTTTACGGCCCCCGAGGCACCTTAGGGTCAATTATTTATATTACAGTAGCACTTACGGCATGTCTGTGCCCACGCTGGTGTGAGCGGCTGTGGTGTCTGTGGCTTGTTCCTGGGAATTTTGGGGTCTGCAGGACGAGTGGGCAACCTTGGGCATTGCTGCTTGAGCCGTGAACGGCCACTCAGTGATGACCCAGTCCTGCTCCAGAGGGGTTAATTCTGCGGTGGAGGAGGCTTTGCCTTCCCCTCCGGGAGGAGGATTGCTGGGGGAGCAGGAGGGGTCTGCGGGAGCCCTTTCCTCCGCTCCCTCGCACGTTGTTGGTGGGGTCCTGGGTGCGATGGGTGCTGCGCAATTGCTTGCTCCGGCCGCATCCAGCCGTCTGCCCTTGCACCGTTGGAGCTGGTGCTGCAAACCTCTCTCCCCACCTCTTCCAGATGGGTTTATCTTTACAGCATCGAATCCAAGCATCTTTTAGTTAAATTTTGCTGGTGTCAGCAGAGGAAAGGGGGCTTGCATTGTCCCCCCTTCCTAAGACCCCTCTCCTGGGATGGCAGCAATTCGCTGCTGGGAGTCCCAGCTGCTGAGCGTGGTCCGGGAGGGAGCCTAATGCTGGGATGCGGGGGGGAAACCCAGCTTGCTCTTTTCACTTTGACATATAAATCTCCATCTCATTTAACCACCTGACTCCTGGAACTGCGCCCTGAAAAAGGAAAAGAGAAACCCTGGCAAATCTCGGCCGACTCGCAGCGAGCCCAGCTCCGCTGTGATATATCGCTGTTCCATGTCCCAAACGCTGCAGCTGGGCAGGAGCCGCAGCCGAAACCGAGATCCCGGCA
>NW_009595608.1:23103-23556 GCF_000690535.1 Cariama cristata
CCCAGGATCCCGGCACACAGCTGGCTGTGATCTTGCCTTCTCTCTTGGAGAAAGCCCCGGCTTTAATACGATGTCAACATGAACAGCTGGCTGAGGAAATGCAAATTGAAGCTACATTTCTGAGCAGCTGACACCGCTGCAGGCGGCCGGCACGCCGAGCTGTGTGTGGCTGTAGCCGGCCGGGCATAGAGCCCGGCACAACGGGGCATTACAGGGACCCGGCAGAGGAGAGGGGGTGTGCCATGGGGCTGCTTTGAAACTTTCTCCCCATTTTTATTTTTTTTTTAAAATTTGCTTATTTTTTTTCTGAACTGATGGAAAAAAGCAAACTCATCAGTAACGCAAAATACCGCACTGCAAAATGGAAAGCAGCCAGGTGCACGGCTCGGCCTCGCTCTGCCCACCGCCATCCCGGCCCTGCGGCTTTCTGCAGGAGCTGGGGGGGCTCGCCCG
>NW_009595609.1:0-1731 GCF_000690535.1 Cariama cristata
ACCGTGAAGGAGTTCAAACTTCCCAAATGTAAATCCTCCTCGCCTGCTCTCTTCCCGGAAAGGTCCTTCACTTCCCTTCCTAGAGATGGGCAGGGACCGGCGAGGACCGGGCAGCCCCCGGTTCCAGCCGTGGGTCTCCGTGCCTCAGTTTCCCCATCCTACAGACCCAGGCCAGTGCTTTTTGCTTACTTTCCGAAACACCTCCAGACCGTTGCCCCGTGCTGGTGATGCTAACGATGTTTCCACATCTCCAGGGGCCTCCCTTACGACATGAGCTGCCCGTCCCAGTCCCGCTCGGGTGCGTGGAGCATCTCACGGGTTGCCCCGGCCACGGACGTGGCCCTGCAAGACATTCCTCCTCCCTCCGGCCGGGAGCCGTGGGGCTGAGCCAGGGAGGAGGTAGAACCAACCCCCTCTCCCGGCCCCCAAGGTAGGGCTCTGCCAGCTGTGGCGGGTTGGCAGGACCCACCGAGGTCTCCGCCCGAGATTTTTTGGGCTTCTCCCCCGTTAGATGAAAGCCCGTTCTCCCAAGTTCAAGAACACACGGAGCGAATCCAACAGGTCTGGCTAAAACCTCCCTCCGGCCGCTCGCTCATCACGGCACGGAGCAAAATACCTCCTCGGCAGAGCGGTGAGCTGGGGTGAACCACCTACCATCTGCTTAAACCTCGGGATAAGAAGAAATAACCTATTGAGTTAGTCGCTACAAGAAAGAGAGGGAGAAGGGAAAAAAAAAAAACCAAAACCCAACCAAACGAACCCAAAACAACTCTTTTCTGTATTCTGGAAGAAGAAGAAGGGAGGGGAGGGGGAGGGAAGCACCACCTCTTCGTAGCTCAGTGGGGAAAAAGGTCAAGCTACTATTGACAAGTATGTAAAGACATCTTCTAACCATGGGAAAACATGTATAAATTGTTTCGACTCACTGCATTCAAAACCAATGGAAGTGAATTACAAAACTGCACTTCTTGCATTGTTGGACTGAAAGGATATCTATTTATCATCTTATAAGACAGCTCGAACGATCTTTATCTGCTTTGCCCACTTTCTGACCCAAATTCAGGGTTTTTATGGAAAATTGCAGTCAGTTTGATTGATGAAATCCAAAGATGTCTAAAATGGCACCAAAGATCTCCAACTGTGCAGACTCCAACCGAGGGCTTCAATGTTGGCATTGTTCCTACGAAAAAAGTTGAGAAAACGAGCAAAAGTTAGGGAATTTCTGTTTAAAAACTTCAAATTTCAATGAGGATCCCGAACCTATTATCCCTATTCATAGGGCGAACTGTGTGAATATAAAAGTATTTCCCACACATTGCAAAACAACAACAACAAAAAACCCCTTAGTTTTAAGCCGAGCCATAAACCTTCTTTGTAAAACGCTGAATAACCCTGTGCAGAAAATAAACCCAGCCGTTCCCGTTCAGAAATCAAGCAAGTTTAAATCGTAAACGGGAAGTTCACGAGAAGAAGCGTTTAAAAAGAGTGGGAAAAAATACATGTATTTCATCTGTGCATCCGAAATGAAAGGGAGCCTTAATTTAAAATTCGGAGACGCCGTGGAGGATGATTTTTTAACCCGATATGTGTCTTCAGAGGGTTGAATCCAGGGTTTAGAGGAGGCAGTTCGGAGGGAGAAGCTCTTTTCCAGCCCTCCTGGTAGGAGGAGGGTAAAGCGGTGCCTGCCAGGATCTCGCTGGCACCGCACCGAGCCGCGGGCTGGGGGCTTCG